>NC_081552.1:45347575-45392192 GCF_963082655.1 Stomoxys calcitrans
GTCGTTATATAACTCCCATATAAACCCACCTCCCGAATTTATTTCTTGAGTCCGTATAGGGCGAAATTTTGCACAAGGACTTATACTATGGTCTGCAACATCCCTATAAAGTATAGCCCGATTCGTGCTATAACCTGACATAGCTCCAATATCATATCATTTCGTATCCATTATCCTTTTTTGTCTAAAAAGAGATACTGTGCAAATAACTTGACAAATGCCATCCCGACTGTGTAATACCCTACACCTACCATATAAGTACAATGTGGGAGCTATATCCAAATCTGAGCCAATGTTGAAGGACTTCGGCGGATGTTTTCGGATGGGTTTTTAAACAATAGTTATCCAATTTTGAGCAAATATGTTCGAACTGTATTAAATACGGCTGACAAATAACAAAATTATTGCAAATTACCCAAAAACAAGTAAATAGGCGTTAAGTTCGGCCGGGCCGAACTTTCGATACCCACTACCTCGGGTATATATGTAAACCACCTTTCATCAAAATTCGGTGAAAATTTCATACCTTATGTCACATATCAGTTTCATCAAAATATGTTCCGATTTGGACCAAATACTAATAAGTACACTAGCTATATCTAAAAATAAACCGATCTGAACTATATACGACACGGATGTCGAAAAGCCTAATATACGTCACTGTGTCAAATTTCAGTGAAATCGGATTATAAATTCGCCTTTTATGGGGCTAAGACTTTAAATCGAGATATCGGTCGACATAGCAGCTATATCCAAATCTGGACCGATTTGGGCCAAGTTGCATAAAAATATCGAAGAGCCTAACACAAAGCACTGTCCAAAATTTTGGCGAAATCGGACAATAAATGCCTCTTTTATGGGCCCAAAACCTTAAATCGAGAGATCGCTCTATATGGCAGCTATATTCAAATCTGGACCGATCTGGGCAAAATTGAAGAAGATCGTCGAAGAGCATAGCCAAACTAACTGTCTCAAATTTCAGCGACATCGGACAATAAATGCGTCTTTTATGGCCCCAAAACCTAAAATTTAGATATCGGTCTATATGGCAGCTATATCCAAATCTGGACCGATCTGTGCGATATTGCAGAAGTATGTCAAGGGGCTTAACTTAACACACTGTCCCAAATTTCTGCGACATCGGATAATAAATGAGAATTTTATGGGCCCAAAACCATAAATCAAGAAATCGGTCCATATGGCAGCTATATCCATATATGAACCGATATGGACCAAAATTGAAGAAATACGTCGAAGGGCCTAACACAACTCACTGTCCCAAATTTCAAAATCGGACAATAAATGTGGCTTTTATGAGCCTAACACCATAAATCGGAGGATCGATCTATATGGCAGCTATATCCAAATCTGAAACCGATCTGAACCAAATTAACGAAGGATGTCGATGGGCCCTACACAATTCACTGTCCCGAATTTCATCAAAATCGGATAATAAATGTGGCTTTTGTGGGCCTAAGATCCTATACCGGAGGATCGGTCTATATGGCAGCTATATCCAAATCTGAACCGATCTGGGCCAATTTAACGAAGGATTTCGAAGGGCCTAACACAACTCACTGTCCCAAATTTCAGCGAAATCGGATAATAAATGTGGCTTTCATGGGCCTTAGACCCTAAATCGGAGGATCGGTCTATATGGCAAGCTATATCCAAATCTGGACCGATCTGGGCCAAATTGACGAAGGATGTCGAAGGGCGTAACACAACTGACTGTCCCAAATTTCAGCAAAATCGGATAATAAATGTGGCTTTTATGGGCCAAAGACCCTAACTCGGCGGAACGGTCTATATGGGGGCTATATCAAGATATAGTCCGATATAGCCCATCTTCGAACTTAACCTGCTTATGGACAAAAAAGAGTCTGTGCAAAATTTCAGCTCAATATATCTATTTTTAAAGACTGTAGTGTGATTTCAACAGACAGACGGACGGACATGTCTAGATCGTCTTAGATTTTTACGCTGATCAAGAATATATATACTTTATAGGGTCGGAAATGGATATTTCGATGTGTTGCAAACGGATTGACAAAATGAATATACCCCCATCCTTCGGTGGTGTGTATAAAAAGGGGGGGCCCGCCCCACATTTTTTCAAAATCGAAAATTGGCAAAATTCTTTGTTACTGTGAAATTGGTGAAGATACCTCAATTTTTTTTGAAATTTGTGGTCGCTATTGGTTGCAGGAACTGACCCATCGGCGGTGACATTTGGTCATAAAGTCAGAGATGAATTTTGGACTGATAGCTAACACACTATTTATAGGCCGAATCTAATCATTCAAACAAAGTGTGGTTGTCTCTGCGAATATCATTTGGAAGTTGTGTTAATGGCTTCGAACGCTAGACAACGGCAACGGCTATTGATGCTGTTCCGTGTGCCCAGGTCCGAATCCCATCCATTCGAATCTTCGATCATTGAGTTCGTCTCGATAGAGAAACAAAACGCAAAATTGTGAAATTAAATGACCTTCGCCCAAACAGGCAAAAACAAAAACTTGCAAATAAAAATTCGGCAGAGTCCGGCCGGGATTCGAACCTGGCCGCAGCAGCGAGAACCGTTGCCGTTGTCTAGCGTTAGAAAAGATTCCCACAATTAACATGTGTATGCCATGGAAGTTAAATAGTAGTAAAGCACGTGTGAAAAAGTGTCAGACTTGTTTTAGTGTCGTGCTTACACCGTAGACACGTTTTCGCGGTATATTCGGTATAAGTACGACCTAATATGGCCAATGAGTTACTCTAACCAAATGACGAAACGCGTCCCATAGTGGTTGGTGTCTGTTGTGATCTCTGGCTTTCCTTTTCCATTGCAAAAATCTCCGATCATTGAGCTCATCTCGAAAGTGAACCAAACGAAAAATTACTAATTATTCTTTGGACAAGTTTTTCAGACTAAAATT
Organism: Stomoxys calcitrans; assembly: GCF_963082655.1. NCBI lineage: Eukaryota > Metazoa > Arthropoda > Insecta > Diptera > Muscidae > Stomoxys > Stomoxys calcitrans. The sequence continues at coordinate 45,350,500 of NC_081552.1, forward strand.
TCAATCAAAATAATGAAACGAGAATTAAGGAAAATTCATATAGAATTATATCTTAAAATAAAGGGTGATTTTTTTGAGGTTAGGATTTTCATGCATTAGTATTTGACAGATCACGTGGGATTTCAGACATGGTGTCAAAGAGAAAGATGCTCAGTATGCTTTGACATTTCATCATGAATAGACTTACTAACGAGCAACGCTTGCAAATCATTGAATTTTATTACCAAAATCAGTGTTCGGTTCGAAATGTGTTCATTTATTATCGGATTTTGGTGAAATTCGAGACAGTGAGTTGTGTTAAACCCTTCGACATCCTCCGTCAATACGGCTCAGATCGGTTCAGATTTGGATATAGCTGTCATATAGACCGATCCTCCGATTTAGGGTCATAGACCCATAAAAGCTACATTTATTATCCGATTTTGCTGAAATTTGAGACAATGAGTTGCGTTAGGGCCTTCGACATCGTCCGTCAATATGGCTCAGATCGGTTCAGATTTGGATATAGCTGCCATATAGACCGATTCTCCAATTTAGGGTCTTAGGCCCATAAAAGCCACATTTATTATCCGATTTGAGAAAATTTGGGACACTGAGTTGTATTAGGCCCTTCAACATCCTCCGTCAATTTGGCTCAGATCGGTCCAGATTTGGATATAGCTGCCATATAGACCGATCTCTCGGTTTTAGGTTTTGGGGCCATAAAAAGCGCATTTATTGTCCGATGTTGCCGAAATTTGGGACAAAGAGTTAAGTTAAGCCCCTCCACATATTTCTGCAATTTGGTCTAGATCGATCAAGATTTGCATATAGCTGCCATATAAACCGATCTCTCGATTTAAAGTCTTGGCCCCATAAAAGGCGCATTTTTAATTCGATTGCACTGAAATTTGACACACTGACTTATGTTATGCTTTTCGACATCCGTGTGGTATATAGTTCAGATCGGTTTATTTTTAGATATAACTACTAAAAAGATCAATATTTTGTTATATACAATTGAACAATAATTTTTACTTGTTAGTATGTGGTCCAAATCGGAACATAGTTGCTATGGGGCATAAGGTATGAATTTTGCACCGGATTTTGAGGAAAGGTGGTTCACATACATATATATCCGAGGTGGTGGGTATCCAAAGTTCGGCCCGGCCGAACTTAACGCCTTTTTACTTGTTTTGCTTAAGAAGAGATGCCGGGAAAAGAATTCGACAAATGCGATCCATGGTGGTATCTAAGATTCGGCCCGGCCGAACTTAGCATGCTTTTACTTGTTTTGTCTGGGAATTTCCTTACATTAAAACATTTTTGGCTTATAGTTAGAACTATTGAAATTAGCCTGGGCAATACCAAAGCCATATTTCCTCCCCTTTTCCTATTGCCAGTGTTCTAACTTAATATATGGGCATAGCTATACATCTTTCCAAAAACACATTGTATTTGTATTCGTATAAAGTGAAGATAAATAGTCGGGCAAACAGACAGACAAATAGAGGCACAGACATTTATAGCAGTATGCATATGCCATGAAAAGAAATTGAATTCAAAATGGCCATAAATTGAGACACTATTAAAATGTCATTATTGCAAATTTATACGTTTTTGTCCAACAAAATAAAGCGTAGAAATAAAAAAGCACAAAAAATAAACTCCCTCTAATGGCAAAGAAAGAACAAAACAAAAAATTTTTAAATATTTCAAAAATGTCTGATTAAAGCTGCAAAATAGTTTTATGCTTTGAATACTAGAATAGAAACTTCAAATTTTTGAATTTTTTTTAATTTCTTTGTTTTCCCTAAAAACAATAAAATTGGAATTTTATGGCTTAGTTTGAAATAAATGGAATATTTTTTTTTTAAATAAGGCTTAAAAAATCGTTATGTCAAATTAATGTGCTATTCTTTGTGACTAAAGACATGTTTAACATTTGTAATTGTATAGGCTTTGCTAGGTTGATGGGCGGTAATGATCTTTTCTTAACATACGTTGACAATTTTTATACCCACCACAGTAGGATGGGGGTATACTACTCTGGTCATTCCGTTTGTAACACCTCGAAATTTTGGTCTAAGACACCATAAAGTATATATATCCTTGATCGTCTCGACGCTTGGAGTCGATCTAGCCATGTCCGTCCATCCGTCCGTCCGACTGTCGAAATCACGATATCGGCCGAATGCATGAAGCTAGCCGCTTGAAATTTTGCACAGATACTTAATATCGATCTAGGTCATTGGGGATTGCAAATGGGCCATATCGGTTCTGCTTTGGATATAGCTCCCATATAAACCAATGTACCGATTTGACTTCCTGAGCCCCTGGAAGCCGCCATTATTGACCGATTTGGTTGAAATGTAGTATAAAGTTATGTTATGACTTTCAACAACTGTTTCAAGTACGGTCCAAATCGGTTTATAATCTGATATAGCTCCCTTATAAACCGATCTCCCGATTTGACTTTTTGAGCCCCTGGAAACCGGATTTTTTTCTGACTTTGCTGAAACTTTGTATGTGGCGTTCTTTTATGACTTTCGATAACTGTGTCAAGTACGGTTCAAATCGGTCTATAACGTTGTATAGTTCCCATATAAACCGATCTTCCGATTTGACTTCTTGAGTTGTTACAAACCGCAATATTTGTCCGATTTGGCTTAAATTATGCATGTAGTATTCTGTTATGACTTCCAACAATAGTGTTAAGTACGGTTCAAATTGGCCTATAACCTGGTAAAGCTGTAATATAAGTACGATCCCAATCAGTCTATAACCTGACATAGCTCCTCTATCGGTTTCTCGGTTATCTTTGTTCGGTTCGTAGAATCTTTAATGGTTTGCTGGTTTGACAGAAGTTTGGTGTGTAGAAAAAAGGCGTTAAGTTCGGCGGGCCAAACTTTGGAGACCCACCACCTCGGGTATATATGTAAATCACCTTTCATCAAAACCCGGTGAAAATTGCATACCTTATGTCCCATAGCAGTTATAACGAAATATGTTCCGATTTGGACCAAATACAAATAAGTACAAGTACTGTGTATAACAAAATATTGGTCTTTTTTGTAGCTGTATATGAATATACAACATAGATGTCGAAAAACCTAACATAAGTCACTGTGTCAATTTCAGTGATTTCGGATTATAAATGCGCGATACCGACATATCGGTTTATTTGGCAGCTATATGCAAATTTTGATCGATCAAGACCAAATTGCAGTAATATGTGGAGGGGCTTAACTTAACTCTCTGTCCCGAATTTCGGCAACATCGGACAATAAATGCGCCTTTTATGGGCTCAAAACATGAAATCGAAAGATCGGTCTATATGGCAGCTATATCCAAATCTGGACCGATCTGTGCAATATTGCAGAAGTATTTCAAGGGTCTTAACTTAACTCACTGTCCCAAATTTCAGCGACATCGGACAATAAATGCGCCTTTAATGGCCCCAAAACGTAAAACCGAGAGATCGGTCTATATGGCAGCTATATCCAAATCTGGACCGATCTGTGCCTTATTGCAGAAGTATTTCAAGGCTCCTAACTTAACTTACTGTCCCAAATTTCGGCGACATCGGACAATAAATGCGCCTTTTATGGACCCAAAACTTTAAATCGAGAGATCGGTCTATATGGCAGCTATATCCAAACCTGGCCCGATTAAGGCCAAATTGAAGAAAGATGTTGAAGGGCCTAAGACAATTCTCTGTCCTAAATTTTAGCAAAATCGGATAATAAATGTGGCTTTTAAGGGCTTAAGACCCTAAATAGGAGGGTCGGTCTATATGGCAGCTATATCCAAATCTGCACCGATCCGGATGTCGAAGGACCTAACAAAACTCATCGTCCCAAATTTTAGCAAAATCGGTTAATAAATGTGGCGTTTATGGGCCTAAGACCCTAAATTGACGGATCGGTCTATACGGCAGCTATACCCAAATCTGCACCGATCCGGGCCAAATTAACTAAAAATGTCGAAGGGCCTAACGAAACTCACTGTCCCAAAGTTCAGCAAAATCGGATAATTAATGTGGCTTTTAACCAAATATGGGACCAAGTGTTTGGGGGGGGGGGGGGGGGGCGTCCCTCCCCAAAAACATCCCCCAAAGGGAACAAATTTACGACCATAGTAATATGGGGTTCAAATGAAATGTCTTTGGGAGTAAAACAAGAATCTGATATCAATATTCGGGAAAAGTGTAAATGGGGCCACCCCACCCCCCACAACACCATCCAACTAGGAAGTATTTGCTGACTATTGCAATATGAGGCTCAAATAAGAGGGTTTTTTGAGTAAAACACGAATCCTATATATATTTTCAAGACCAACTCACTGAGTGACCTCTCATCCCCCAAAACATCCCCCAAGCCGGTCATGTTTGAGGCTTTGGAAAAATGGGGCTCAAATTAAAGGTATTTGGGAGTAGACCACGTATTTGATATCAACATTAGGGACCAACTGTCTAGGGGACGTCCCACCAGCATAACAACCCCCAAATAGGACGTATTTGCTCTCCAAGGCAATTTGGGTCTTAAAGAGAGTGGAACCAAATACTTATAGTTTTTAGGGCCAATACCCCAAACCAGACATATTTGCTGACTTTTGCAATAAGGAGTTTAAATGAGATTAGAAAACGAATTTGATATCCAATTTTGAGGGCAATGGCAATATGGAGTTCAAATAAATCATATATAGATATATGAGTATAGAGCACGTTGCTGATATATATTCCGGGCTTAGTTTTTGGGGGACCACCCCAATCCCCAAAACACTTCTTAAGCGGGCATATTTACCGACCATGTCAATGTGGGGCTTAAATCAAAGGTATTGGGGGGTAGAGCAAGAATTGATACCCACTTTCGGGTCCAATTTTCTGGGGGTCTACCCCTTTCCCAAAATACCACACAAACAGCAATTTTTTGCTGACCATCGCAATATGGGGCTTAAATAAAGGTATGTGGGAGTAGAATACGAATTTGATATCCAAATGTAGGACCATGTATTTAGGGCATCACCCCTTTCCCAAAACATCCCTCAAAGGGTAACAATTTTTCGACCATGGGAATATGTGGCTCAAATGAAAGGTATTTGCGATTAGAAAACGAATTTGATAACCTATTTTGGGGCCATGTGTTTGTGGGACGCCTCATTGTGGAAACTCCCCTAAGCCAATGGCAATATGGGGTTTAAATAAAAGGTATTTGAAAGAAGAGCACGATGCTGATATTTTTTCAGGGTCAAGTGTCTGGGGGATCACCTCATGCCCGAAAACACCCCTCAATCACATATCCTGAGAATATCGGGCTGAAATAAAGTATTTTAGGAATGGAGTACACCTTACATCTAAAATTAAATTGGTAGACCAATAAAGATTATGTGGGATTCACATAAAGGCATTTATATTGTTAAACTGTTAGTCAAGCGAAGTCAAGACCTAAGATCGGTTTATATGACAGCTATAACAGGTTATATACCGATTTTAACAGTACTTGGCACAGTTGTTGGATATCGTAACAAAACTCGTCGTGCAAAATTTCATTCCAATCGGACAAGAATAGCACACTCTAGAGACTCAAGAAGTCAAGACCCAAGATCGGTTTATATGGCAGCTATATTAGGTTATGAACCGATTTGAACCATACTTCGCACACTTGTTGGATATCATAACAAAATACGTCGTGCAAAATTTCATTCCAATCGGATAAGAATTGCGCACTCTAGAGGCTCAAGAAGTCAAGACCCAAGATCGGTTTATATGGCAGCTATATTAGGTTATAGACCGATTTGAACCATACATGGCACATTTATTGGATATCATAACAAAATACGTCGTGAAAAATTTTATTCCAATCGGATAAGAATTGCGCACTCTAGAGGCTCAAGGAGTCAAGACCCAAGATCGGTTTATATGGCAGCTATATCGGGTAATGGACCGATTTGAACCATACTTGGCAAAGTTGTTGGATATCATAACTTAACACGTCGTGCAAAATTTCATTTCAATTGGATAAGAATTGCGGACTCTAGAGGCTCAAGAAGTCATGACCTCCGATAGGTTTATATGGCAGCAATATCAGGTTATGAACCGATTTGAACCATACTTGGCAAGGTTGTTGGACATCATAACAAAACACGTCGTGCGAAATTTCATTCCAATCGGATAAGAATTGCGCACTCTAGAGGCTCAAGAATTCAAGACCCAAGATCGGTTTATATGGCAGCTATATCAAAACATGGACCGATATAGACCATTTACAATACCAACTGACCTACACTAATTATAAGTATTTGTGCAAAATTTCAAGCGGCTAGCTTTACTCCTTCGGAAGTTAGCGTGCTTTCGACAGACAGACGGACGGACGGACATGGCTAGATCGACATAAAATGTCGCGACGATCAAGAATATATATACTTTATGGGGTCTCAGACGAATATTTCGAGTAGTTACAAACAGAATGACGAAATTAGTATACCCCCCATCCTATGGTGGAGGGTATAAAAAAGTATATTTGATTAAAGTTTTATTAAAAATGCATTTACTTTCTTTTAAAAAATCCGCAATTACTTTTTGGGCAACCCAATATTTGCGTATCATGGTATTTCACTTAAAGCTCTTTGTCGAAATTAAATATTCCATGGAAAATTTTGTTCCTTATAAAGTAAAAGAAGGCGCAACGGAGCGGGCCCGGGTCAGCTAGTCTTCAATATTAAATTATAAGGACCGTAGTATCGATTCAAAAAAAGATTTGATGAATTTTTCTGAATTATATGTTTTTTCTTTTGAAAAACCTTCCAATAGCTCTTTAAAATCATCCTTCGTATACTAATTTGGGACTTGAACCAATATTTCGATGTAATACAAACAGAATGGCGAAGTTGAAATTTTGCATGAGGTATCTCGTTATGACTTTCAAACACTGCCAAGTATGATCTAAATCGGTTCATAACCTGACATAGCTCCCGTATAAGCCGATCTCCCGATTATACTTCTTGAACCTGTAGATGACGCAATTCTTATCCGATTTGGCTGAATTTTCGCATGAATGGTTTCGTTATGACTTACAATAATAAGCTAAGTATGGTTGAAATCAGCTTATAATCGAATATGACTGCCATATAAATCGGTCTCAAATCTCGCTTCTTGAGCCTCTAGAGGACGCAATTTTTATACGCTTTGACTGAAATTTTGTACAACTATGACAATTAACACACGTGCCAATTATGGTCTGACTCGGTTTTTAACCTCATATTGCTTCTATATAAATCGATCTGCCGATTTTACTTCTTGACCCCCATAGGGCGCAGTTTGGCTGAAATTTGCCACAGCCAACATCCAAACCAAGTATGGCCCAAATCGGTCCATAGCCTGATATAGCTCTAAGAGTATAACAATTATTATCCTTTGTTTTCCTATTAACAAATACCAGGCAAAGAACTTGATAAGTTCGATCTATGGTGAAGGGTATATAAGATTCCGCACGGCCGAACTTAGCACACTTTTACAATACTTAATTTCTTTTAAAGTGGAAAAACCACAACAAAAAGTATTGTTGCGTTTTTTTTACAAAAACCTCAACTTTCAATTTAAATTTGCTTACATGGCTGTGGTGGTGTAGGGCCACATGGTCCAATGCTGTAGTCGCATGACTCAATTGCCTCTCTCTACCCACACTCCCCAAGAGCTTTTAATATTCCCACAACAAGCCCCATGAAATCGCGTATTTTAAATCACGCACGCACTCACACACATTTGGCCAGCGGTGCTGTTTGCTTGTTTGGTCTTGGACTTTTGCTCCTGTGAAGCCTTGTCCTTTTTGGTGTCCTTTTCTATTGTTTATGGTGTCTGTTTGGATACTTTGTTGCATTGTTGTGTTGACTTATTGTCGGTTTTGACTTCATCTCTACGTTTCGCTGTTGTTGTTTTTACGGTATTATGTTGTCCCTTTCCCCCAAAATCCAACATCTTTGGAGCAAAGTTTTGCAACTGATGTTGCTGGTGTTGTCTTGCATGACACAAGTGTGGTTGGCATTGCTGTGATTAAGTAGCATGTTGCCTGGTTGTTTATATTATTTTGTTATGGAGCTGTATATATGGCGAAGTGGTCGGAAACTTTGACAAAACAGGGACATTGGACTGGTGTTCAAAATTTGTATAAAATTTTTTGAAAAGCGATTTTTAAAAAGAGTCACCATAGCCAGTAAACTTTCATTAAGGGCCAATACAAAATCCAACAAGTAAAAGCGTGTTAAGTTTGGCCGGGCCGAATCTTGGGAATCCACCACCATGGATTATGCTAAAAACATATGACATTTGGTCATGGAATCAGAGCTGAATTTTGCAGGAAGTTGTATTAATGGCTTCGAACGCTTGACAACGGCAACGGCTCTTGCTGCTGCTCCGCGTGCCCAGGTTCGCATTAGCAACAAACAAGTAAAAGCGTGCTAAGTTCGGCCGGGCCGAATCTTATATACCCTCCACCATGGATCGCATTTGTCGAGTTCTTTTCCCGGTATCTCTTCTTAGGCAAAATAAAGGATATAAGAAAAGATTTTCTCTGCTATTAGAGCGATATCATGATATGGTCTGGTTTGGACCACAATTAAATTATATGTTGGAGACCTGTGTAAAATGTCAGCCAATTCGAATAAGAATTGCGCCCTTTGTGGGTTCAAGAAGTAATATAGAGAGTATCGGGCCGATTAGGTATAGGCCGATTCAGACCATAATAAACACGTATGTTAATTGTCATGAGAGAATCCGTCGTACAAAATTTCAGCCAAATCGGATAGGAATTGCGCCCTCTAGAAGCTCAAGAAGTCAAGTCCCCGGATCTGTTTATATGACAGCTATATCAGGTTATGAACCGATTTGAACCATATTTGGCACAGTTGTTGGATATCATAACAAAATACTATGTGCCAAAATTCATTCAAATTGGATAAGAATTGCGCACTCCAGAGGCTCAAGAAGTCAAGACCCAAGATCGGTTTATATGGCAGCTATATCCGGTTATGGACCGATTTGAACTATACTTTGCACAGTTGTTGGATATCATAACAAAACACGTCGTGCACAATTTCATTCCAATCGGATAAGAATTGCGCACTCTAGAGGCTCAGGAAGTCAAGACCCAAGATCGGTTTATATGGCAGCTATATCAGGTTAAGGAACGATTTGAACCATACTTGGCAGAGTTGTTGGATATCATAACAAAATACGTCGTGCAAAATTTCATTCCAATCGGATAAGAATTGCGCACTCTAGAGGCTCAAGAAGTCAAGACCCAAGATCGATTTATATGGCAGCTATATCAGGTTATGAACCGATTTGAACCATACTTGGCACAGTTGTTGGATATCATAATAAAACACGTCGTGCAAAATTTCATTCCAATCGGATAAGAATTGCGCACTCTAGAGGCTCAAGAAGTCAAGACCCAAGATCGGTTTATATGGCAGCTATATCAAAACATGGACCGATATGGCCCATTTACAATACCAACCGACCGGACGGACGGACGGACAGACGACTAGATCGACATAAAATGTCGCGACGATCAAGAATATATATAATTTATGGTGTCTCAGACGAATATTTCGAGTAGTTACAATCAGAATGACGAAATTAGTATACCCCTTATCCTATGGTGGAGGGTATAAAAATGAGGTCCATGTAATTTTGGATCGTCCCACCCCCAAATGAGAATATAATTCGATCTTAGCTCCTCAAATGAAATGTATTTGATAGCAGATTACGAATATGACATTAAACTTTGTGTCCAAGAATCTAGGTGGTGCTTTACTACCTAAAGTCGCCTCCAATAGTTTATTTACTATTAAAACAATGGGTGATCAAGTGATAAATATTTTTAAGTCGAGTGCGTTATTCAAATTTGTGCTCAATAGGCAGATGGAGTGAGACGCACAATTATCCTACACCCCCACCAAACGGCTGTATACACCAATTATTACAATATAGGGTTCAATTCAAAGTATAAGTTTGTGGACTGCGAATATGAAATATTTATTCTGCTCATATATCTAGCGGACCACCTCACCCCAAAACAGTTGATCAGTTATAATGACCTAATAGGACACTGCCGCCATACCTCCAAAGTTACGACGTTCAGTGTGATAGGAGCAGTTGCAAACCTTCAGATCATGGTGGCCGCTATTTTTAGCTCATCGACAAGGAGCCTTCTTTCCCCAGACAAATACAAACAACGTGCTGCTGGGCGATACTTTCATGATTAAAAGTTTTACATGGTTTAACTACTAAGAACTGTCGCCACCGCACGTAATATAAAGACCTATATCAAGATTTAAACCGGTTTGAACCATACTTAGCACAGATGTTGGAAGTCATAACAAAATTTCTTTTACCACATTTGAGACAAATCGTATAAGAATTGCGGCGTTTAGGGGCTCAAGAGATCAAGATCGACGATAGGTTTATATGGCAGCTATATCAAAACATAGACCAATATGATCCATTTACAATCCTTACTGACCTACACTAATAGGAAGTATCTGTGCAAAATTTCATGCGCCTAGGTTTATCCCTTAGAAAGTTCGTGCTTTCGACAGATGGACGGACCGACATAGCTAAAGCGACTTAGAATGTCAAGACGATCAGAAATATACATATATATTTTGTTGGGTCTCAGATGAATATTTCGATATTTTACAAACGGAGTGACGAAATTAGTTTATGATGGAGGGTACTGAAAAAAAAACTAATTTAGTGGCCAAGGCCGTAAGTTTTTGTACCAAATTCTTAAATGGTTAGTGATTATTGTCGCAACTATTATTGAAGGAATATCCAGTGCTCAAAATTTTTATACCCTCAACCATAAGAATGGGGGTATACTAATTTCGTCATTCTGTTTGTAACTACTCGAAATATTCGTCTGAGACCCCATAAAGTATATATATTCTTGATCGTCGCGACATTATTTGTCGATCTAGCCATGTCCGTCTGTCTGTCCGTCCGTCCGTCCGTCCGTCTGTCTGTCGAAAGCACGCTTACTTCCGAAGGGGTAAGCTAGCCACTTGAAATTTTGCACAAATATTTCTTATTAGTGTAGGTCGGTTGGTATTGTAAATGGGCCATATCGGTCCATGTTTTGATATAGCTGCCATATAAATCGATCTTGGGTCTTGACTTCTTGAGCCTCTAGAGTGCGCAATTCTTATCCGATGGAAATGAAATTTTGCACGACGTGTTTTGTTACGATATCCAACAACTGTGCCAAGTATGATTCAAATCGGTTCATAACCTGATATAGCTGTCATATAAACCGATCTTGGGTCTTGACTTCTTGAGCCTCTAGAGGGCGCAATTCCTATCGGAATTGAATGAATTTTGGCACGTAGTATTTTGTTATGATATCCAACAACTGTGCCAAATATGGTTCAAATCGGTTCATAACCTGATATAGCTGTCATATAAACAGATCTGGGGACTTGACTTCTTGAGTTTCTAGAGGGCGCAATTCCTATCCGATTTGGCTGAAATTTCGCAAGACGTTTTTTATTGTTACTTTGAACAATTATGTCAAATAAAGTACAAGTCGGTTCATAACCTGATATAGCTGCCATATAAACCGATCTGGGATCTTGACTTCTTGAGCCTCTGGAGGTCGCAATTATTATCCGATTTGCCTGAAATTTTGTACGACGGATTCTTTCATGACCATCAACATACGTGTTTATTATGGTCTGAATCTGTCCATATCCCGATACAGCTCCCATATAAATCGATCTCTCTATTTTACTTTTTGAGCACACAAGGAGCGCAATTCTTATTCGAATTGGCTGACATTTTACACAGGTCTCCAACATATAATTTAATTGTGGTCCAAACCGGACCATATCTTGATATCGCTCTAATAGCAGAGCAAATCTTTTCTTATATCCTTTTTTTTTTGCCTAGGAAGAGATGCCGGGAAAAGAACTCGACGAATGCGATCCATGGTGGAGGGTATATAAGATTCGGCCCGGCCGAACTTAGCACGCTTTTACTTGTTTTACACTTTTTTTCTAAAGCAATCTAAAAGTAACAGCTGATAACTGACAGAAGAAAGAATGCAATTACAGAGTCACAAGCCGTTGAAAAAATTTGTAAACGCCGACTATATGAAAAAATCCGCAATTACTTTTTGGGCAACCCAATATATGGGAGCTATATCCAAATCTGAACCGATTTCTATGAAATTCACTAGTTATATCGAGAATAACTTCTTGAGCCACTAGAGGGTACAATTATTATCCGATTTGGCTGAAATTTTGCATGAGGTGTTTTGTTATGACTTCCAGCTGATGTGCTCAGTATGGTTCAAATCGTTCCATATCCGGGTATAGCTGCCATATAATCCCATCTGCGGTCTTGACTTCTTGAGCCTCTGCAGGGAGCAATTCCTATCAGATTTGAATAAAACTTTGTACAATGGCTTCTTTCATGACCTTAAACATACGTGTTGAATATGTTATGAATCGGTTTATAGCCTAATACATCTCCCCTATAAACCGATCTCCCTAGTTTACTTCTTCAGCCCCTAAAATGCGCAATTCTAACCAGATTTGGCTGAAATTTTACACAATGACTTCTACTTTGGTCTCCAATATTCAATTCAATTATGGTCTGAAATAAACCATAGCTTAATATTATTCCAATAACATAGAAATTCTTTTCTTTTATCCTTTGTTTGCCTAAAAAGAGATACTGTGGAAAGAGCTCGACAAATGCGATCCATGGTGGAGGGTATATAGATTCGGCCCGGCCGAACTTAGCACGCTTTTACTTGTTTATCCATTATTGTTTTAGAGTCCAATTTCCTTCTTAGCGCCCTACAATATGGGTTCCACATAAATTTGCCGCGCTGGCGATCTGATGGTGTTTCTGTCGAAGTCGGATGGAGTCGATCTATGCACCAGTTTGGTGAGAGTAAAGTCGTGGCACTGGATATATTCAAGGCATTTGATAGGGTATGGAATGGGGCGCACGTATCAACGCTTGTCGTATTTATGTCCAGTTTTCTAGAGAATCGCACTATTGGAGTTGTAGTTCTCTTCTGATGCATACAAATTGACCGCAGGTGTACCACAAGGCTCTGTCCTTTCTCCCTCTCTTTTTATACCCACCACTATAGGATGGGGGTATACTAATTGAGTCAAACTGTTTGCAACAACTCGAAATATTGCTCTAAGATCCCATAAAGTATATATATTCTTGATCGTCTCTACTTACTGAGTAGATCTAGCTATGTCCGTTCGCCCGTCCGTCCGTCTGTCGAAATAACTATACCGATTAAACGTGTATAGCTAGCAGCTTGAAATTTTGCACAGATACTTAATACTGATGTAGGTCATTGAAGATTGCAAATGGGCCATATCGGTTCAGATTTAGATATAGCTCCCGATATCCCGATTTGACTTATGGAGTCCTTGGAGGCCTTAATTTTTGTCCGATTTGGCTGAAATTTTGCACGTAAAGTTCCGTTACGGCCTCCAACAGCTGTGTCAAGTACGCTTCCAATCGGTCTATAACCTGATATAGCTCCCATATGAACCGATCTCCCGATTTGAATTCTTGAGTCCCTGGAGGCCTTAATTGTTGTCCGATTTGGCTGAAATTGTGCATATGGTGTTCTGTTATGACTTTCAATAACTGTGGAAAGTACGTTCCAAATCGATCAATAGCCTGATATAGCCCTTATATAAACTGATATCCCGATTTGACTTCTTGAGCCCAAACAAGCCGCAAATTATGTCCGATTGGCTGAAGTTTTACACGTGGTGTTTTATTTGACAACAACTGTTTGCAGTACAGTCCGAATCGGTCTATAACCTGATATAGCTCCCATATAAACCGGTCTTTCGATAATCCTTGTTCGGTTCCTAAAAGCTTTAATTTTTACTGGTTTGACAGAAGTTTGACATGTAGAATAAAATTATGCCCTTCAACTAAATTTAAATATTTTGTATAAATTTTTAGCAGATTCCATGGTGATGGGTTCCCAAGATTCGGCCCGGTCGAACTTAGCGCGCTTTTACTTGTCCTTGTTTTCATTGACGATCTACTGGGTCAGATTTCGAATCCAATCTACTCATTTGCGGATGACAGTAATTTCTGTCATTCATATTTATTCGACCATATGCCGAGTCCCCATGAGATTCTGAGTGGGTTGAATGAACAGAGTAGATTTTAATACACGCAAGACGCAGTGTTATTTGTTGTCTCAAAAACGATTCGCCGACTCTTTACAATTGATAATAACTATCGATGGTATGGCTACTGAGCGATCAAACGCTCTTGATGTTTGAATACAATGTGATGCCTGTTGGGCATAACATGTATTCGAAGTGTCAAATGAAGCATTCAAGTGCTTGGGTGTTCTTAAGCGGTGCAAGAAATATTTCACTTCATCTCATCTTCTTAATACCACGTACATCAGGCTGAAGATGCAATACAACTCGCATGTATGGGCCGGTGCTCCGAGGACATCCTTGGTACTAATCGACTGTGTCCAGAGGAGGGCGATAGTGTTGATAGGGGACAGTACGTTATCTAACTCCATTTTTCCACTTGAACACCGTCGCCAGACGGGTTGCTTGGCACTGTTCTATCGTTACTTTCATGGTCTATTGGGCTACCCTGAAAGTTCGTAGTATGACGTCAACTATGATTTCCTCCATCCGAACTAAGTATGGCCCGAATCGGTCCATAATCTGCAATAGCTTAAATATCATAGCAATTCTTATCCATTATCCTTTGTTTGTCTGTAAAGAGATACCGGGCACAAAACTTGACAGATGCTATCTATGGTGAAGTGTATATAAGATTCGGCCCGGCCGAACTTGGCACGCTTTTATTTGTTCTCATTTTGTAGCGATAGACCAAAAGCTCTCATGAGAATTTATCTCATGATCTCTGGACCACGGAATGCGAGAACGCTGGGAATCTGACTTCCGTGGTGCTTTGTGATTTGGCTTATCGAATAAGGTCTCCGATCAAAAAGCAGAAGTTTCCCTCTTTACAAAAGGGAAAGAATTTACTCTCCTAGTTGCCATTCCAATTTCAGATTTTTTTTTTGGATTCCACACCACAGTGCGTAATAATTTATCAGCCAATGCCAAACACTTACTCTTGAAACTGAGCAATGTTGCGGCCTGGTCAATGGCCACTAGAGAGACTCCTCTTATTTCATAATGTGTTCATTTAGTTCATGTCCTTTGGTATTTTTTGTGCTCCTTGTATAAAAAAATAAATAAATATGGTGGATGAACATGTTTTATCACTCCCCATAGACCCCTACCGTGTTTCTGTGATTATTTTAAAACAATTAGAGAAAAAACGAAAACAAAGAAATAAAGGATTTCTTTTGTTAGAACCAAAAATTCTATTAGTTTTGCCTAACACTTTGTATAAAGTCGAAAATGGTATGGTGAGTAAGTAGCCAAGAGCAGCCAATCTGGAATCACTATCTAAGGGAATAGTCTTCGGTTACTTGTAGAATTATGTTGGCCTCTCTCGGTTACATGCAAAACAGATGTTGTGACTCCATTTAGCTTGTAATGAAATTTATTTTCACACCACTTTGTCAGGCGTAAAGGACAAAGGACAATATAGAAGTCAGTTGTTAGCCAAGAAAAAAAAATGGAAATTTTAGTTTTCTTAAGAATAGGTTAGCGTTCCTTTCTCACACTCTCCCTCTCTCCATCTTTTTAGCTTTGCTAAAAATACTTGAAAAAGTTCCAACTTGTGTAGAGTAGCATATGTCCCAATGTTGTGCTAGGAGTTGGCTTTCAACGCAATGCCTTGCTGTTCTTCATTGGCCACCATCAACATCTGGCTAGCACTTTTATGGAGTTCATATTTTGTTACAAAAATTAGACAATGTTCATTTCGTGTTCTTCTTTTTTTTTGTTTCTTAGGGAAAGGGTAAATGGTTGTGCAAGTTTCTTGTGCGTTGTCTAGTTTCTAAATGCAAAGGGTTCTCAAGAGAAATGTTTGCTAAAGATTATTTTTTTTGGGAGGGAATTACAATGACAGACAAATGTGTGGAAAATTAATTAAAAGTGTCGGTCTTTATTCGAAAATATTTCTGTGGAAATATGTCAAAACATATGGAGGTCACCGTAGCGCAGAGGTTAGCATGTCCGTCTATGACGCTGAACGCCTGGGTTCGAATCCTGGCGAGACCATCAGAAAAAATTTTCAACGGTGGTTTTCCCCTCCTAATGCTGGCAACATTTGTAAGGTACTATGCCATGTAAAACTTCTCTCGAAAGAGGTGTCGCACTGCGGCACGTCGTTCGCAACACATCGAAATATCCATTTCCGACCTTATAAAGTATATATATTCTTGATCAGCGTAAAAATCTAAGACGATCTAGACATGTCCGTCCGTCAGTCCGTCTGTCTGTTGAAATCACGCTACAGTCTTCAAAAATAGAGATATTGAGCTGAAATTTTGCAAAGATTCTTTTTTTATCCATAAGCAGGTTAAGTTCGAAGATGGGCTATATCGGACTATATCTTGATATAGCCCCCATATAGACCGATCCGCCGATTAAGGGTCTTAGGCCAATAAAGGCCACATTTATTATCCGATTTTGCTGAAATTTGGGACAGTAAGTTGTGTTAGGCCCTTCGACATCCTCCGTCAATTTGGCACAGATCGGTCCAGATTTGGATATAGCTGCCATATAGACCGATCCTCCAATTTAGGGTCTTAGGCCCATAAAAGCCACATTTATTATCCGATTTTGCTGAAATTCGGGACAGTGAGTTGTATTAGGCCCTTCGACATCTTCCGTCAATATGGTTCCGATCGGTTTAGATTTTGATATAGCTGCCATATAGACCGATTCTCCGATTTAGGGTCTTAGGCCCATAAAAGCCACATTTATTATCGGATTTTGCTGAAATTCGAGACAGTGAGTTGTGTTAGGCCCTTCAACGTCCTCCGTCAATACGGCTCAGATCGGCTCAGATTTGGATATAGCTGCCATATAGACCGATCCTCCGATTTAGGGTCATAGACCCATAAAAGCTACATTTATTATCAGATTTTGCTGAAATTTGGGACAGTGAGTTGTGTTAGGCCCTTCGACATCCTCCGTCAATTTGGCCCAGATCGGTCCAGATTTGGATATAGCTGCCATATAGACCGATCCTCCAATTTAGGGTCTTAGGCCCATAAAAGCCACATTTATTATCCGATTTTGCTGAAATTCGGGACAGTGAGTTGTATTAGGCCCTTCGACATCTTCCGTCAATATGGTTCAGATCGGTTTAGATTTTGATATAGCCCCCATATAGACCGATCCGCCGATTAAGGGTCTTAGGCCCATAAAAGCCACATTTATTATCCGATTTCGAGAAAATTTGGGACACTGAGTTGTATTAGGCCCTTCAACATCCTCCGTCAATTTGGCTCAGATCGGTCCAGATTTGGATATAGCTGCCATATAGACCGATCTCTCGGTTTTAGGTTTTGGGGCCATAAAAAGAGCATTTATTGTCCGATGTTGCCGAAATTTGGGACAAAGAGTTAAGTTAAGCCCTTCCACATATTTCTTCAAGTTGGTCTAGATCGATCAAGATTTGCATATAGCTGTCATATAAACCGATCTCTCGATTTAAAGTCTTGGCCCCATAAAAGGCGCATGTTTAATCCGAGTGCGATAGATATTTGACACACTGACTTATGTTATGCTTTTCGACATCCGTGTGGTATATAGTTCAGATCGGTTTATTTTTAGATATACCTACTAAAAATATCAATATTTTGTTATATACAATTGAAGAATAACTTTTACTTGTTAGTATGTGGTCCAAATCGGAACATAGTTGCTATGGGGCATAAGGTATGAATTTTGCACCGGATTTTGAGGAAAGGTGGTTCACATATATATCCGAGGTGGTGGGTATCCAAAGTTCGGCCCGGCAGAACTTAGCACGCTTTTACTTGTTTTTTGCCTAAGAAGAGATGCCGGGAAAAGAACTGACAAATGCGCTCCATGATGGAGGGTATAAAGGGTGATTTTTTTGAGGTTAGGATTTTCATGCATTAGTATTTGACAGATCACGTGGGATTTCAGACATGGTGTCAAAGAGAAAGATGCTCAGTATGCTTTGACATTTCATCATGAATAGACTTACTAACGAGCAACGCTTGCAAATCATTGAATTTTATTACCAAAATCAGTGTTCGGTTCGAAATGTGTTCATTCACCGTAACGTTGCGTCCAACAGCATCTTTGAAAAAATACGGTCCAATGATTCCACCAGCGTACAAACCACACCAAACAGTGCATTTTTCGGGATGCATGGGCAGTTCTTGAACGGCTTCTGGTTGCTCTTCACTCCAAATGCGGCAATTTTGCTTATTTACGTAGCCATTCAACCAGAAATGAGCCTCATCGCTGAACAAAATTTGTCAAAATTTGAACACATTTCGAACCGAACACTGATTTTGGTAATAAAATTCAATGATTTGCAAGCGTTGCTCGTTAGTAAGTCTATTCATGATGAAATGTCAAAGCATACTGAGCATCTTTCTCTTTGACACCATGTCTGAAATCCCACGTGATCTGTCAAATACTAATGCATGAAAATCCTAACCTCAAAAAATCACCCTTTATATAAGAACTCGGGACCTGAATAAAATATGATCAAGACTAGCCCCTGTTAAGATATAACTACTGCTATAATAGTGTAGTTATAATAAAATAGGATGATTATTATATCCTTATTAAATTTGGTCCAGATCGGTCCAGATTTGGTTATATGTGCCTCATAGAACGATCTCCCGGTTTAAAATCTTTGCCCTACAAAAAGCGCATTTATTATCCGATTTCGTTGAAATTTGACGCAGTGACTTATGTTAGGCTTTTCGACATCCATGTTCCATATGGTTCAGGTCGGTTTATATTTTTGGATATAGCTGCCAAAAAGACCAATATTTTGTTATACAAAATTGAACAGTGAATTTGGGTGCAAAAGTAATCGAATTGTGACGAAAGGGGGGTTTACATATATAGCCGAGTTGGTGGGTATCCAAAGTTCGGCCTGGCCGAACTTAGTGCCTTTTTACTTGTTATTATTAAATCGCATTAATTTATTTACATTGCCAATTATGGTACCACCTTGCGTATAATTAACAATAATTTGCAGTACAAGGGGTTGTATAATTCAATTTTTTTTTGAGTTACTCTAACTTTTATGTGATTGTTCAATGTTTTTTTACATTAATGATAATAGTTTCATTTGCAATAGAATCCCTTCCAGACTTTTTGCGAAAATACATTTTCACCAACAATTGATGCTTGGTAGACATAACAAAAGGTGGAAGATCAAAGTTCTTGGGGTCCATATGCCAAGAATAGTTACCCTGTTCATGAAAAAAAAAAAAAAATAATAATTTCGAAATTTAATTTCTCTAAATTACCTTCAAAACTGGACAACTTCTGGGCATATTGCCCTGATCGTATATAAAGTTCAACATATCAATCATAAATTTGCTTTGACCTTTGCCCAGTAAACGGCACACATTCACTTCGTATTGTAGTATAGTACGATACATTTGCTGTCTACCATACCACATGCCCAAAATGAATTCCATCCATAAATCGTGCGGAAATGCTTGCGGTACAACTATGAAAACATCCAGTGATCCATTGTTGATAAAAATCCTATGCTCCTGATGATATTTAGGACTAAATGATACATTAGCGGAGAGAAAACACATGGACTTTGGGTTACAATTCTCCACAGAAAAAAGAAGAAAAATTAGCCAAACTCTAAGAGTTTTTTTGGTATTAAACAATGACATGCTGTTCTCCAAATAAACCCATCAAAAAAAAAAGATAAGTCATCATACTGAATTTTAATAATAAAAAATTTTATTGTTACTATGTAATTAAAAAAAATTATATTTATCTGATAGCAATTAAGCGCGTCGTAAATAATTTGATTTGCCCAAAATCATGTCCGACAGCATGGTCAAAACAAAATAATTAAGTAATTATTAATATATTTTTTATTTTTAGTATAAAAAAAAGGTTTTATTTTAAATTCAACAATTCCGAACTTTGGGCCGAACCCACCACCTCGGGTATATATGTAAACCACCTTTCGTCGTAATCCGGTGAAACATGAATAATTTATGCCCCCATAGCAGCTATATCAAAATATGGTCCAATTTGGACCAAACTCGACTCGGACATTGAGTGGTCTAATGGACAATTGAGTGGTCTAAAGTACAAGTCATTGTTCAATTTTGTAGAACAAAATATTGGTCTTTTTGGTAGCTATATCCAAATATAGACCTATCTGAGCCATATACGACACAGATGTCGAATAACCTAACATAAGTCACTGTGTCAAATTTCAGCGAAATTGGATTATAAATGCGCCTTTTATGGGGCCAAGACTTTAAATCGAGAGACCGGTCTATATGGCAGCTATATCCAAATCTGACTCGATCTAGGCCAAATTGCAGAGAATATCGAAGAGCCTAACACACTACTGCCTCAAATTTTGGCGACATCGAACAATAAATGCGTTTTTTATGGGGCCAAGTCTTTAAATCGATAGATCGGTCTATATGGCAGCTATATCCAAATCTGGACCGATTTGGGCCAAATTGAAGAAATATATCGATGGGCCTAACACATTTTGCTGTCGCAAATTTTGGCGACATCGGACAATAAATTACCTTTATTATGGGCCCAAGACCATAAATCGAGAGATCGGTCTATATGGCAGCTATATCCAAATCTGGACCGATCTGGGCCAAATTGAATACGGATGTTGAAGGGCCTAACACAACTCACTGTCACAAATTTCAGCAAAATTGGAAAATAAATGTGGCTTATATAGGCCTAAAACCATAAATCGAGAGATCGGTCTATATGGTAGCTATATCCACATCTGGACAGATCTTGGCCACATTGTAGAAAGATTTAGTGAGGCCTAACACAACTCACAGTTACAAATTTCGGCGAAATCTGACAATAAATGTGCCTTGTATTTGCCAAGTCTTTAAATCCAGAGATCGGTCTTTGGCTCAAATCTAGACAGATCTGGGCCAAATTGAAGATAGATATCGAGTGGCCTAACATAACACACTTACCGAACTTTCAACAAAATCGGATAATAAATGAGGCTTTTACGGGCCTAAGACCCTTAATCGGAGGATCGGTCTTTATGGCAGCTATAACCAAATCTGAACCGATCTAGGCCTAATTAATGAAGGAAGTCGAAGTGCCTATTTTAATATCCAAACTTTGTGGACTTTAATACTCGCAACAATGGAACAGGAGTTTACTCATTGTGTATTTCTTTATTTGGTTTTTTGCTTAGATTAGTATCACGTTGCCCACAACTGCCAGAATCAAAGAACAAATAATAGATAAGTCGCGGGCCTCATAACAAAGAGATATGAGGAGGATATCGCCGGACATGCCGGTAGACAGAATGTTTTTATACCCACCCCTATAGGATGGGGGTATGTCATTCCGTTTTTAACGCCTCGAAACATTCGTCAAAGACCCCATAAAGTATATATATTCTTGTCCGTCCGTCTGTCGAAATCACGATAGCGTAAGAACGCTATCGTGATCCGATTTGGATCGTACTTTGCACAGTTGTTGAAAATCATTACAGAATTATACATGTCAAATTTCAGCCAAATTGCACAAAAATGTCGGCCTGAACGGGCTCAAGAAGTTAAATCGGTAGAACGGTTTATATGGGAGCTTTATCAGGTTATAGACCGATTTAGACCGTATTTTGCATGGTTGTTGGAAGTCATAATAGAACACCATATGCAAAATGTCAACCAAATCACACAAAAGTTGCGGCTTGTAAGGGCTCAAGAAATCAAGTCAGTTTATATGGGAGCTATTTCTTGCTATAGACCAATTTGAACTATGCTTGGCACAATTAACGGAAAACTACCTGCAAAATTTCAGCCAAATCAGACAAAAACAAGTAAAAGCGTGCTAAGTTCGGCCGTGCCGAATCTTATATACCCTCCACCATGGAGCGCATTTGTCAGTTCTTTTCCCGGCATCTCTTATTAGGCAAAACATTATATAAGATTATATTAATTAATTATATATTAATTATATAAAAGATTTGCTCTGCTATTAGAGCGATATAAAGATATGATCCGGTTTAGACCACAATTAAATTATATGTTGGAGACCTGTGTAAAATGTCAGCCAATTCGAATAAGAATTGCGCCCTTTTGGGGACTCAAGAAGTAAAATAGAGAGATCGATTTATATGGGAGCTGTATCGGGCTATAGACCGATTCAGACCATAATAAACACGTATGGTGATGGTCATGAGAGAATCCGTCGTACAAAATTTCAGGCAAATCGGATAATAATTGCGCACTCTAGAGGCTCAAGAAGTCAAGGTCCCAGATCGGTTTATATGACAGCTCTATCAGGTTATGAACCGATTTGAACCATACTCCGCACATTTGTTGGATATCATAACAAAACACGTTGTGCCAAAATATATTCAAATCGGATAAGAATTGCGCCCACTAAATTCTCAAGAAGTCAAGACCCAACATCGGTTATAGACCGATTTGAACCATTCTTGGCACATATATTGGATATCAAGACAAAACACGTCTTGCGAAATTTCATTCCAATCGGATAATAATTGCGCACTCTAGAGGCTCAAGAAGTCAAGACCCAAGATCGGTTTATATGGCAGCTATATCAGGTTATGGACCAATTTTGGCCACCATACTTGGCACAGTTGTTGGATATTATAATGAAACACATCGTGCAAAATTTCATTCCAATCGGACAAGAAATTGCACACTCTAGAGGCTCAAGAAGTCAATACCCAAAATCGGTTTATATGGCAGCTATATCAAAACATGGACCGATTTGAACCATACTTGGCACAGTTGTTGGATATCATAACAAAACACGTCGTGCCAAAATTCATTCAAATCAGATAAGAATTGCGCCCTCTAGAGGCTCAAGAAGTCAAGACCTAAGATCGGTTTATATGACAGCTATATCAGGTTATAGACCGATTTGAACCATTCTTGGCATAGTTGTTGGATATCATGGCAAAACACGTCGTGCGAAATTCATTCAAATCGGATAAGAATTGCGCCCTCTAGAGGCTCAAGAAGTCAAGGCCCAAGATCGGTTTATATGACAGCTATATCAAAACATGGACCGATATGGCCCATTTACAATACCAACTGACCTACACTAATAAGAAGTATTTGTGCAAAATTTCAAGCGGCTAGCTTTACTCCTTCGGAAGTTAGCGTGCTTTCGAAAGACAGACGGACGGACGGACGGACATGGCTAGATCGACATAAAATGTCACGACGATCAAGAATATATATACTTTATGGGGTCTCAGACGAATATTTCGAGTAGTTACAAACTGAATGACGAAATTAGTATACCCCCCATCTTATGGTGGAGGGTATAATAGCGGCTTGTAAAGGCTCTAGAAGTCAAATCGGGAGATCGTTTTATATGGGAGCTATATCAGGTTCTTTACCGAATTGGAGCCACCACAATAAGATGTGAATGTACTAATCTAGTCATTCCGTTTGTAACACCTCGAAATATTTGTCTAAGACCCTATAAAGTAATTATATTTAAATCTCCTCGACGTTTTGATTTGATGTAGCCATATCCGTCCGTCTGTTTGTCGAAATCATGATAGCGTTCGACCGCTTGGAGCTAACCGCTTGAAATTTGGCACAGATACTTACTATTGATGTAAGCCGTTGGGAGTTGCAATAGGCCATATCGGTTTAGATTTAGATATATCTCCCATATAAACCGATCTCCCGATTTGTCTTCTTGAGCCACTGGAAGCCGCAATTTTTGGCCGATTCGACTGACATTTTGCATTTAGTGTTCTATTATGACTCTCAACAACTGTGCTAAGTGTGGTCCAAATCGGTCTATAACCTGATATAGCTCTCCTATAAACCGAACTCTCGATTTGACTTCTTCAGCCCTTACTTACAAGCTGCAAATTTAGTTATTAATGGAATTTTGTTTTTAAAAAAATATTTCGAGGTGGGTTGGGATAAATTTCATCTTTAGAGAATTTTTCATTGAAATTTTCTTTTCAGAAAAATTTTATTAAGATTTTGACTTAAGAAAATTGAAATTTTGTCTTTAAAAAAAATTCCTGAAAATGTATCTTTAAAACATATGTCATCGAAATTTAGTTTTTAAAAAGATAATTAAAATTTTGTTTTCAATTTCAAAGACCAGGCGGCACAATCTTGTTTTTTAAAAAGATTTCATTGAGGTTTTTTATTTAGAAAAAAATTCATTGAATATTGTTTTTAGTGATTTGTTTTCAAATTTTGTAATAAGAAAATTTTTATTAAAAATTTCGCATTAGAGAAAATTTAATTGAAATTTTGTCTTTAGAAAA
This sequence comes from Stomoxys calcitrans, assembly GCF_963082655.1. Classification (NCBI taxonomy): domain Eukaryota; kingdom Metazoa; phylum Arthropoda; class Insecta; order Diptera; family Muscidae; genus Stomoxys; species Stomoxys calcitrans. Next base: position 45,374,948 of record NC_081552.1, read on the forward strand.
ATCATTATCGAAATTTTGTTTTTAGTAACATTTTATTTATGAAATTTTGTTTTTTTTTGTTTCTCTTTCGAGACGAGCTCAATGATCGGAGATTTTGTTTTTGTAAATGGAATAGAAAAGCCAGAGATCGCAACACACCAACCACTATGGGACGCGTTTTGTCTTTGGTTAGAAGACTTATCAATCATATTAGTTGTGATGGCTTCAAGGGCCGCGCGTTGGTATGTTGTATTTGAATCGTATTTATTGCGAAAACGCCTCTATGATACAAATACCACACTAACCACGCTCGACAACACTGTCTATTAGCTGTATTTTTCCCAAAGCATGTGTTTACATGTAATGACAGATTTGGTTTCTGCGACAATTACGTTGGAAGTTGTATTGATAGCCTGGAACGCTAGGCAACGGCAATGGCTCTGTTTAGAAAAATGTTATTTTTAATTTGGTCTTTAATTTTTTTTTGAAATTTTGTCTTTCTTTTTTTTTAAATTTTGTTTTAAATGAATTATTTTTTAAAACTTTTTGCTTGTCAGTTATTTTTTGTAAGGAAATTTTTAATAAAATTTGGAAGTCGTAACAGAACACTATACGCAAAATTTCAGCCAAGCCGTACAAAAGTTGCGGCTTACTAGGGTTAAATACGTCAAATCGAGAGAGATGGGAGCTATATAATGCTATATACAGATTTCAAACGTAGTGGGCATGGTTATTGGACGTCGTAACATGGTTGTGGCGTCTAGGCGCTAAATATGTCAAATTGGGATATTGGGAGCTATATTTTCTAATCTGGACGGATATGGCCACACATCACGCACGTTTCGTGTTTTGTTTTACTGTCTAACATCTGCAGTTTGGTTTTTAAAACTTACAAAGGAACAACGCTTGCAAGTTATTGAATTTTATTACCGAAATGCGTGCTCTGTTAAGGAAGTTAATTGTGCGCTTTTTCCATACCATCGACGAAGCTCATTTTTGGCTCAATGAATACGTAAATAAGCAGATTTGTCGATTTTGGAGTGAAGATCAGCCAGACGCATTCCAAGAGCTACCAATGCATTCAGAAAATGTCACAGTTTGGTGCGGTTTATGGGCTGGTGGCATCATTGGACCATACTTCATCAAAGATGGTGCGAATCGTAACGTAACTTTGTATGGTGAGCGCTATCGTGAGATGATAATATTCATCTTTTTTTTTGCCCAAAATGCAAGAGCTTGACTTGCATGACAAGACGGTGCCACATGCCACGGTGCACGCGTAACAGTGGACTTCTTGGGAGGCGAGTTCGATGAACATTTTAATTCACGTTCGGGACTGGTCATTTGGTCGCTTAGATCGTGGAATTTAACGCCTTTAGACTATGTTTTGTAAATGCTCATATTTCATACAGACAAGCCCGCTTCAATTGGCGCATTGGAAGACAACATTGAATCATAAGATACCAGCCGAACTGTTGGGAAGAGTATGCCCAAATTGGACTAAGTGGATGGACCATTTGAGGCGCAGTCACGGTCGATATTTGCATGAAACAATCTTCAAACATTAAATAATATGGACCGAACTATCGATCCAAATAAAAATTTCATGTATTTTTCTGAATTTTATGTGTTTTTATAGCCTCCACCATAGGATGGGGGGTATACTAATTTTTATACCCTCCACCATAGGATGGGGGTATACTAATTTTTATACCCTCCACCATAGGAAGGGGGGTATACTAATTTCGTCATTCTGTTTGTAACTACTCGAAATATTCGTCTGAGACCCCATAAAGTATATATATTCTTGATCGTCGTGAAATTTTATGTCGATCTAGCCATGTCCGTCCATCTGTCCGTCCGTCCGTCTGTCTGTCGAAAGCACGCTAACTTCCGAAGGAGTAAAGCTAGCCGCTTGAAATTTTGCACAAATACTTCTTATTAGTGTAGGTCGGTTGGTATTGTAAATGGGCCATATCGGTCCATGTTTTGATATAGCTGCCATAAAAACCGATCTTGGGTCTTGACTTCTTGAGCCTCTAGAGTGCGCAATTCTTATCCGATTGGAATGAAATTTTGCACAAAGTGTTTTGTTATGATATCCAACAACTGTGCCAAGTATGGTTCAAATCGGTTCATAACCTGATAAAGCTGCCATATAAACCGATCTTGGGTCTTGACTTCTTGAGCCTCTAGAGTGCGCAATCCTAATGCGATTGGAATGAAATTTTGCACGACGTGTTTTGTTATGATATCCAACAACTGTGCCAAGTATGGTTCAAATCGGTCCATAACCTGATATAGCTGCCATATAAATTGATCTTGGGCCTTGACTTCTTGAGCCTCTAGAGGGCGCAATTCTTATCCGAATGGAATGGAATTTCGCACGACGTATATTGTTACGATACCCAACAACTATGCCAAGTATGGTTTAAATCGGTCCATAACCTGATATAGCTGCCATATAAACCGATCTTGGGTCTTGACTTCTTGAGCCTCTAGAGGGCACAATTCTTATCTGATTTGAATGAATTTTTGCACGAGGTATTTCATTATGATATCCAACAACTGTGCCAAGTATGGTTGATATCGCTCCATAATCTGATATAGCTGTCATAAAAACAGATCTGGGGATTTGACTTCTTGAGCTTCTAGAGAGCGCAATTCCTATCCGATTTGGCTGAAATTTTGCATGACGTATTTTATTTTTACTTTCAACAACTGTGTCAAATAAGGTTCAAATCGGTTCATAACCTGATATAGCTGCCATATAAATCGTTCTGGGATCTTGACTTCTTGACCCCTAGAGGTCGCAATTATTATCCGATATGCCTGAAATTTTGTACGACGGATCCTCTCATGACCATCAACAAAAGTGTTTATTATGGTCTGAATCGGTCTATAGCCCGATACAGATCCCATATAAATCGTTCTCTCTATTTTACTTCGTGAGCCCCAATGGGCGCAATTCTTATACGAATTGGCTGAAATTTTACACAGGTCTCCAACATATAATTTAATTGTGGTGCGAACCGGACCATATCTTGATATCGTTTTAATAGCAGAGCAACTCTTTTCTTATATCCTTTTTAGCCTAAGAAGAGATGCCGGGAAAAGAACTCGACAAATGCGATCCATGGTGGAGAGTATATAAGATTCGGCCCGGCCGAACTTAGCACGCTTTTACTTGTTTTTTTTTTACGATTATACCCCAAATATAAAATTATGCTGGTTATTTTGGCCAGATCTTTACAAAATGTAGCACGATATGCATTATTGGACGTCTCAGTAGTTAGTTTAGGTTAAAGGCAATATGCCATCAGACTCACTTAGACGTTTTCGTCCATTGTGATACCAAAGAAGGAAGATGCCTTCTTGTTCCTCCCGTTGAACCATCAAGATCGCTTTAAAAAGCTCAACAACTTGATAATGTTCTCGTCCGCTAAATAAGACAAGTTCTTAAAGAAATGAGAACCTAAAGTGGAACTCTTTCTGACTATCAGTGAAGGACACACACACATCTTCGGCAAAAGTTGTTACTGGCAAGCATGTTTTCCGATCAGCCAGTGACCTGTCATGAGGGACATAATAACTGAGACTTCTGTTCTTGCCAGTGACAGCAGAGCGGCAGACCTCTTCAAGTCTAGATTAGGCCACATAACACAGCACATTCCATTCTTTGTGACCATCAATTATCCCTTGCCCTTAGGGCCTGATCCTGATGACTTAGCTTACATATCGCTAGAGGCATATCCACAGATTCCAGTTCGCCCGAAATGTGTTAGGTAATTCCTATTCTCGCAAGCTCGTCCGTTCTACAATTCCCTGGGATTTCTCTGTGGCCCGGTGCCCAGAACAGGTGAATTATGAACAGTTCAGCCATCTCTTTGAGAGATCTGGGACAGTCAAGGGTGGTTTTTGAATTCAGAAATATGTTCTCCAGAGATTTAATGGCCGTCTAAGAAGATATTTATGCCAGTTGTCGTTATGACCTTATATCTTAGCCATTTCACCACTTCTTCAATAGCAAGGATCTCTTCTTCATTCACACTGCAGTGGTCGGGTAACCTAGTTTTTCAGAGTACACCTCAAAGCCTGGTCGTCTAGTTTGGAAGCATCTGTATAGAAGCCTATGTAACTTCTATGTAGTTCGAATCGGTTCAGTCAGGAATAGTGGTACAGTAATTTTATTTATCAACAAGCGGCTCAGGTAGGGTGTATTCTACACTGCCTGGAACATGGGATATTGTATTAAGGATAACACAGTGTCCGTCGCCGCCACATGACCAAAGAGAAAGCTCCCTTAGCCTCACGGCAGCGATCGCAGCAATTTATTTAACCACAATGTCCAGAGGAACTAGGTTTATCATTAAATTCAGTGCATCAGATGCTGTGGCTTTGGATGTGGCTGAGTGTGGAACAGTAGATGGACTTTTGAAGCGCCCTCCACCAGCACCATACAGAATTATAGGTCTGACAACTTCAGTATATACCCAGTGTATGACACGCGGTATAAACCCAAAATTTTTGCCAATGGCTCTCTTGTAGATGTATAGGGCAAGAGTTTCCTTTCTTGCCCTTTTCAAAATATTGGATTTGAAATTAAATTTTCCGTCGGCAAACACAAAGGGCTCCATTCGAGGTTCAATGACCCCATCCAAGGTTCTCTGAAACGTCGCTGGAGCTGAGTGCAGACCGAAAGGCATTACGCGCCATTGATAAAGGCCTCGACTGGTTACCGTAAAAACAGTGTACATTCTTCTTCCCTCCTGCAGGGGTATTTGCCAGTAGCCATCCAGGCTACTCACATAGGCCGAATCGCGAAGCTTATGGAGGATCGATGCGAACCGTGGCAATGGGTACGCATCTGGTGCAGACCGGCTATTTAACTGTCGAAAAACCATAGGCCATGTGCCATTCTTCTTCTGCGACAGGGTGATTTGTGAGCTGTACGGGCTATGGGACGGTTCTATGCCCCTTTTGTAGCAACTCCTTTACCTTCTCATCGATAATTGCCTGCATTGCGGGATTCCATGGGCGTTCTTCGGTCATTACGATTCGGTGTGTAGCAGCTGTACACAGTCCCCGTAGGTCGTGGAATTGTTGGAGTTCCTCCTCCAAAAACTCATTTATTCTCAACTGCTCCTTCGGGCTGTGTTCACTTACCGGTGGATATTTATCCTGGGGAATCAACCTCCCTTTCGGTGTCGGTACGGGCGAACCTGTAGCCGCTGGTGATGTAGCGAGATCCGTCGCACTACTGGGGCAACTTAGTTCCCATGTTAAGCTTGCTCACATGATGCGTGTATTACAATGCCGTAGAAAATCCATTCCCAGAAGGATGTCTTCGGTTGCGGACCGCAGTACAAGGGATTCGATCTCCAGCTCACGGTCCCCGAAAATCACCGTGTCTTTAATGAGGAGTGTACCTGCCGAAGGGACCCATCAGCCACATTGATGCCCATCTCTAAAAGGGTGTTCACGCTGTTGTCCTCAATTGACGTATCGTTGGATCGTGGCCACAAGGCTAGTGAGTTAAAATCTGAGAGATGTGTATATTGTGGCTGTTGTTCGACTTGCGGTCCCGCAGCCGCATCGTGGCCACCATTCTGGTGAGCTCAAATCTGAGTGATGTGTCTATTGTGACTTTTGTTCGACTTGCGGTCCCGCAACCCCCGTTTCTGTGCGGGACCAGGGTTCGTGTACCAGGGTCCACAACAATGTATGGTTCGGATTCCGCGCTGGCCACAGATCCAGCAGAATATAAAAGGCTCGCATCTCGCGGTGATATGCCTGTCTTCTCCGCATCGTCGGCAGGCGGTTTCAGGATTGATGGACTGGGGTGGGCGCGAAGATGGGTCTTGTGGGTGCATCTGCCGGTGCTGCTTCCACGACGCTGATGGATGTTTCGGGATTCCTTCGAGATCCTCAGCCATCTCCAGTTCATCTTCTAACGCCCGGAAGTCTATTTTGCGGATGTACCACTGGTACTCTGAAAACGTGTTATTGAAGATTCGCTCGAGCTGTTGTTCCTGAGTGCATGAGGTCTTGCATAACGAGCATATAAAGATTGAATGGTTCCCGGGGTTCCTGATTCCGTTGGCGAATCTTATCCTCCAGGTTCTCGAAGAATCTCGCTAGGAGGAAGAACCTAAGGAAATAGTGTTGGGATATACCCCATGTCGCCCACGGCTTACGATTATTCCGATACCACTAAGTGCTTTTCCGGACAGAACCTCAGGCATCATGATTGGGAGCTGGTCGCCCGAATTCCCAATGGCTCCCTAATTCCGTCGTGGGAAATTCCCCACTTACGAACTTGCTCAGCACACTCTAGAGGCTCAAGAAGTCAAGACCAAGATCGGTTTATATGTCAGCTATATCAAAACATGGACCGATATGGCCCATTTACAATACCAACCGACCTACACTCATAAGAAGTATTTGTGCAAAATTTCAAGCGGCTAGCTTTACTCCTTCGGAAGTTAGCGTGCTTTCGACAGACAGACGGACGGACGGACATGGCTAGATGGACATAAAATGTCGCGACGATCAAGAATATATATACTTTATGGGGTCTCAGACGAATATTTCGAGTAGTTACAATCAGAATGACGAAATTAGTATACCCCCCATCTTATGGTGGAGGGTATAAAAATATATACAGTAGTTAGGTCGTTTGCTTCATTAGCGGGGTTACCGGAGTTAGGTCATTTGGCATAATCAACGTTCGATTCTTGGCGTAAACATGTTAACGTTAGCCAACAACAACTACCCCAAACGACTCCACGTGGATATTCTAGGCAGCTGCAAAATATGTGAAAAAACCAATAACAACCATGGAGACTAAGAAGTTGGAAAACTGATCAAAACATCCAATAACAACAATATAGGTTGGGAAGTTGTTTTGTCCTCAATTGACAAAACAACTTCACGTAGCAACAACATAGGCTAGAGATTTATTTTGTTCTGGGTATAAAAGCCGGCAACCGCCATTGGAAGGGGTTTTTCAATCGTAGTCTTCGGAAGCGACAACACGGTGGGGTAAGTAGAGTGTGGGTATGAAGTGTCCTCGTTCCTCGTAAAGTGAACTCAGTGCCTTGCCGCCCGTGAACCCGCCTAGTGATCGTGTTTACAACACCCCTTGCTGGCGTGACTATGTTTCATATTAGCATAGTGCCGTGAATACCAAGTGAGCGTGTACCCACAGTGCCTTGTTGCCAGTGCTACCGACGCTTTGCTGCCTTGTCCCCCGTGACCGTGATTTAACAGTGCCTTGCTGAAGTAGTGAATGAATATCACGGTGCCTTGGCACCCGCGACGCCGCCGTGAAAAACAAGTGACGGTGTGCTACAGTGCCTTGCCGCCATGAACCTCCAAATACGTGTGCAAGATTTTATAAGATTTAGATATAGCTCCCATATATATTTCTCAGCCGATATGGCCTTTTAAGACAGTAGAAGCTCCATTTGGTTCGATCTTTACAACATTTAATATGAGTTGTTTTATTTGACGGCCTAATACGAGAGAAAATTTCATCAAAGTCAGTCAGTTCAGATATAGTTATAGCTCCGATTTATATTTCTCAACCGATATGGCCCCTTAAGGTTGTAGTAGCCACAATTTAGTTTCTATCGTAAGAAAATCTTAAAAGGTTCTATTCAATATTTCCATAGGTATGCTGCATTAAACTCTGACTAGATTTCAGCTTAGGTTCCATGTATTAGAAGTAGTACGCAGTCTACAAAAGTGGTGTAGGGTATTATAAGGACGGCCCCGCCCGTCTTTTGAATTTCTTACTGATTTAATTAACAAGATAATTGCCAATAGCTATGGTGCTTTGAAAAATTTCTAAGAAATTTAAAAAAAGTTTATGTTTTTTATACTACATACACATTAAATCAATTTTATACACATAGTTTTTACATTTTAAGACTCTCAAAAAACCCAAGGACTTCCATAATATGAGTAAAAAAAATACAATTTTAAGATATTTGAAAGAAGATAGTGTCATTCGATATGTATTCCTTTTTGGACTTTTGCCGCTGGTAAAATTTGATCACCAGCTGATGCTTGGTGGACATGACAAAAGGTGGTAGGATAAGACTATCGGGAGTAAGGCGCCAAGTGTAATTGCCCTATCGGAAACACAGCACAATTTAGATTTTACTTAATGTACTCTATATTTGAAAAATTACCTTTGCAATCGGGCATTTTTTGGGCATATTACTCTCACGAAAGAAAAAATCCATTAAGCCAATAATTATTTTGCCCTCTGGTTTCTCAAACGCACGACAAACATTGACATCATACTCCAGCAGGGTGCGAAAGTTTTTTTGCTTATTTTGCCACATAGCCAAAGATAGTTCGCCACCAATAAAGTAATTCAGTGTCGACAGCAAATTCACTTTTAAATCTATAACGCCATCATTTATTTGAAAATAATGATATTTTTGATATTTGGGATCATAGGAAGAGTTACATGATAAAAATTTAATCTTTTTTGCTATAACTTCTTGGCTAAAGAATAACCAAATTATGGAAATAGTAAAAAAAGTCTTAAGCACTGTGTCAGCGGACATAATGCCGTGCTTGCCAGAATATACGAATGCAAAATACTTTAATCTACAAAATGCAAGCCATTCAAGCTAGTTTCTCATTTAATGGATATACTATTATGAAAACATTATTTAATATCTAAAAATAGATTGCTTTGGAAAATTGTTTTTAATCTCTTTGTATTGACAATTGATATATGAAGTTAATAGATTTAGAACAATTATTTTTTAAGTAGTTTAGAGAGATTATTAGTTTGGTCTCGAAATTTACAATATGAATTCGAATATATTTTGAAATTTTACAACCGTTGTACTGTGGGATAAAATTAGCAAACAAGTAAAATTTCCACCAGGGCTGCGGAGTCGAGCAATTTTGACTCGACTCCGACTCCGGGAAGATTGCTCGACTCCGGAGACGACTCCGTGCACTTAAAGTCTTTAAGTTTTTCCTAACTTAAAAGAAGGTAAAAGCGTGCTTAGTTCGGCCGGGCCGAAACTTATATACCTTCTACCATGGATCGCATTTGTCGAGTTCTTTCCCCAATAACTCTTTTTAGCCCAACACAGAACTAAGAGCTATATCAAGTTATGGTCCGATTCGGACCGCAATCGAGTTGAATGTTGGAGACCGCAGTAGAAGTCATTGTGTAAAATTTCAGCCAATTCTAATAAGAATTGCGTCCTTTAGGGGTTCAAGGAGTATAAGAGGGAGATCAGTTTATACGGGAGCTGTATCAGACTATAGAACGATTCAGACCTTATTTGCCATACTTAGCACAGTTGTAAGAAATCACAACAAAGCAACTTCTGCTAAAAAAATGACAGCTATATCAGGTCATAGACCGATTTGGACGGTACTTGCAACAGTTGTTGGAAGTCACAACAGAACTCTATGTGCAAAATTTCAGCCAAAGCGGATGAAAATTTAGGCTTCCAGGGGCTCAAAAAGTCAAATCGGGAGATTGGTTTTTTGTGAGCTATATCGGGTTATTGACCGATTTGAACTGTATTCGGCACAGTTGTTGGAAGTCATAACAGAACACTATATGATAAATTTCAGATAAATCGGACTAAAACTGCGAATTCCAGACGCTCATGAAGTCAAATCGGGAGATCGCTTTATAGGGGAACTATATCTAAATCGGAACCGGAAATAGGCCATATTTTCAATCTTCAACCACCTATATTTATATTTAGTATCTGTGCAAAATTTCAAGCGGATAGCTTTACGCGTTCGACCGCTATCGTGATTTCGACAGACGGACGGACATGGCCAGGTCGAATCAGAATGTTGAGATCATCCGGAATATATTGGGTTGCCCAAAAAGTAATTGCGGATTTTTCATATAGTCGGCGTTGACAAATTTTTATAAGCTTGTGACTCTGTAATTGCATTCTTTCTTCTGCCAGTTATCAGCTGTTACTTTTAGCTTGCTTTAGAAAAAAAGTGTAAAAAAAGTATATTTGATTAAAGTTCATTCTAAGTTTTATTAAAAATTTATTTATTTTCTTTTAAAAAATCCGCAATATTTTGGACAACCCAGTATATACTTAATGGGGTCCCAGGTCCATATTAGATTAGACTAGATTTTCTCTACTCCCACTCCGGGCAAATTTGCTCAACTACAACTCCAAGACTCCCACTCTGCAGCCCTGATTTCCAATATCAGTTACTATGTATTGTGCTTAAAATAAATTTTGCCCCCTACTGTTGTCTCTTATATTTGTGCTTAAAATAACTTCCAATCTACATCTCAATTTTGCTCCTTACTGTTGTCTCTTACATCGTCTCTGTCCGTGAAAAACTCATTACAATCAACTTCATTAAAATGTAATTTTGGCTAAAGCATAAATCTCTTTAGTTTAACTTAATATTCTCCAACGGGCTTTGAACTTTCCTCAGAAAAATAGTTTTATTTGCAAGTTTTTTTTAATGATCTTCTGTTGTTGCGTATGTGATATGAGTTTTTGCACAAAAACATTTTCCTTTAACCAAATTAGAAGTGGATTTTGCCCAAGGAGTCATTTTAAAAGTGGTAAAAGTGTAAAAACTTTTTAGAAGAACTATTGTGGAGTTTATTAAAATTAAAACAATACTATTGGGTTGCCCAAAAAGTAATTGCGGATTTTTCATATAGTCGGCATTGACAAATTTTTTCACAGCTTGTGACTCTGTAATTGCATTCTTTCTTCTGTCAGTTATCAGCTGTTACTTTTAGCTTGCTTTAGTAAAAAAGTGTAAACAAGTTAAAAGGCGTTAATTTCGGCCGGGCCGAACTTTGGATACCCACCACCTCGGGTATATATGTAAACCACCTTTCATCAAAATTCGATGAAAATTTCATACCTTATACTCATATACCTCATACCGATTTGAACTATATACGACACGGATGTCGAAAAGCCGAACATAATTTCAGTGAAATCGGATTATAAATGCGCCTTTTATGGGGCCAAGACTTTAAATCGAGATATCGGTCTACATGACAGCTATATCCAAATCTGGACCAATTTGGGCCAAGTTACATAAACATGTCGAAAAGCCTAACACAAAGCACTGTCCCAAATTTCGGCGAAATCGGACAATAAATGCCTTTTTTATGGGCCCTAAACCTTGAATCGAGAGATCGGTCTATATGGCAGCTATATGCAAAGCTGGACCGATCTGGGGAAAATTTTAGAAGGACGTCGATGAGCCTAACCAAACTCACTGTGTCAAATTTCAGCGACATCGGACAATAAATGCGTCTTTTATGGCCCCAAAACCTAAAACCTAGATATCGGTCTATATGGCAGCTATATCCAAATCTGGACCGATCTGTGCGATATTGCAGAAGTATGTCAATGGACTTAACTTAACTCACTGTTCCAAATTTCGTCGACATCGGACAATAAATGAGCATTTTATGGGCCCAAAACCATAAATCAAGAAATCGGTCTATATGGCAGCTATATCTAAATCTCAACCGATCTGGACCAAATTGAAGAAATATGTCAAAGGGCCTAACACAACTCACTGCCCCAAATTTCAGTAAAATCGGATAATGAATGTGGCTTTTATGGGCCTTACACCATAAATCGGAGGATCGATCTATATGGCAGCTATATCCAAATCTGGACCGATCTGAGCCAAATTAACGAAGGATGTCGATGGGCCTTACGCAATTCACTGTCCCGAATTTCATCAAAATCGAATAATAAATGTAGCTTTTGTGGGCCTAAGACCCTTAACCGGAGGATCGGTCTATATGGCAAGTATATCCAAATTTGAACCGATCTGAGCCGTATTGACGGAGGACGTCGAAGGGCCTAAGGCAACTCACTGTCCCGAATTTCAGCAAAATCGGATAATAAATGTGGCTTTTATGGGTCTAAGACCCTAAATCGGAGGATGGGTCTACATGGCAGCTATATCCAAATCTTAACCGATCTGGTCCAAACTAACGAAGGAAGTCGAAGGACCTAATACAACTCACTGTCCTAAATTTCAGCAAAATCGGATAATAATTGTGGCTTTTATGGGCCTAAGACCCTAAATCGGCGGATCGGTCTATATGGGGGCTATATCAAGATATAGTCTGATATAGCCCATCTTCAAACTTAACCTACTTATGGACAAAAAAGAATCTGTGCAAAATTTCAGCTTAATATTTCTATTTTTAAAGACTGTAGCGTGATTTCAACTGACAGACGGACGGACATGTCTAGATCGTCTTAGATTTTTACGCTGATCAAGAATATATATATATACTTTATAGGGTCGGAAATGGATATTTCGATGTGTTGCAAACGGAGTGACAAAATGAATATACCCCCATTCTTCGGTGGTGGGTATAAAAAAGTATATTTGATTAAAGTTCATTCTAAGTTTTATTAAAAATGCATTTACTTTCTTTTAAAACAATCCGCAATTACTTTTTGGGCAACCCAATAGATATATAATAAAATTTAGACTACTTAGGGGAACGATGGTTTTTATAAACAGACTATTTCCTAGAACATTAAGTTTTGGCTGATATGACCAAATATTTACAAAGGCTCAAAACTAAGCGATACCTCTTTGCAGAGACATTTTACGAAAGGCATTGGAGTAGACACGAAAGGCATTGGAGTAGACACGAAAGGCATTGGAGTAGACACGAATGGCATTGGAGTAGACAGAAAAAAGAGTTGGGCAAGCCGACATGGATCAAACGACTTAGCGAGTCACAGCGGTCAAAATTCTATATTACGGTATGCAACAAACAGGACATCATAAAGCTTGTGAAAGAGAAATTCGAGACACAGCTATAAGTGCAAACTGTCGATGTCAACCGAAATATCGAAAAGATACCCCAACATCAAGGATAAAATAATCAACCTATTTTATTATAACTTCTTTTATTCAGGTACCGAGAATTCATAAACAAGTAACCGTTTCAGCGAAATCAGGCATGAAATGCGATTTTTGTGGGATTAAGACCCGAAATTAGAAGATCGGTCTATATGACAGCTATATCTGTATTCATATTTGGGTCGGATGTCGGGAAGCTTAAAACAACTCAATGATTTAAATTTCAACGAAATCGGGTAATAAATAAAGCTTTTATGGGCTTTAGACCCTTTATCGGCAGATCGGTCTATATAGCAGTTATATCCGAATATGGTCCGATTTGGCCTGTTTAACTTAAGCAGCGTGCATCAAAAAGACGTATTTGTACCAAAATTTCAGCTTAATATCTCAATTTTTGAAGGCTCTAGAGTGAGTACAACAGACGGACGGACATCGTTAGATCGTCTTAAAATCTTAGGAGCCCACCACCATGGATACTCTTAAAAATTTAATCAAACTAAATTTAGTTGAAGGACATCATTTTTATACCCACCAAATTGTGGACACTAAAACAGCCCCCATTTTCATATTACTTTGGATATTTAGTGGAGTTGCTATAAAAGAGGATGTTTCTTTTATCCATGGTGGTGGTTATCTAAAGTTCGGCACTGCCGAACTTAACACTTTTTTACTTATTTTCATTTTTCTATGCAAATTTAAATGTTTTCTTAAAATATAAATCTAATTTGTATAGCCTCCACCATAGGATGGGAGTGCACTAATTTCGTCATTCTGTTTGTAACTCCTCGAAATATTCCTCTGAGACCGCATAAAGTATATATATTTTTTATCGTCATGCCAACAACTGTGCTAAGTGTGGTTCAAATAGTTCCACAACCTGATATAGCTGTCATATAAACCGATCTGGGGTCTTGACATCTTCAGCCTCTATAGGGCGCAATTCTTATCCGATTTGGCCGAAATTTTGAATGAGGTGTTTGGTTATGACTCTCAACAACTATACTAAGTATGGTTTAAATCGGTTCATAACCTGATATAGTTGCCATATAAACCGATCTTAAATCTTGACTTTTTGAGCCACTAGGGAGCGCAATTCTTATCCGATTTTGCAAAAAGTGTTTCGTTATGACTTCCAACAACTGTGCCATATATGGTTTTAATTGGTTCTTAACCGGATGTAGCTGCCATATAAACCGATCTGGGATCTTGTCTTCCTGAGCATCTAGAGTTGGCAATTATTATCCGATTTGGCTGAAATTTTGCACAACAACTTCTCTCATGACCTTCAACATACGTGTCAATTATGGTCTATAGCCTGATACAGCTCCCATAGAAACCGATCCTCCTATTTTACTTCTTGAGCCCCCTTATGGGCGCAATTTTTTTTCGAATTTGCTGAAATTTATTATGGTACGAATCGGACGATAACTTGATATTATAGCTCCAATATCATAGCAATTCTTTCCTTTAATCATATTTTTGCTAAAAAGAGATACCGAGAAAAGGACTCGACAAATGCGATCCATGGTGGAGGGTATATAATACTCGGCTTGGCCGAACTTAACACGCTTTTACTTGTTTTTTTATACCCACCACCGAAGGATGGGGGTATATTCATTATGTCATTCCGTTTGCAACACATCGAAATATCCATTTCCGATCCTATAAAGTATATATATTCTTGATCAGCGTAAAAATCTAAGACTATCTAGACATGTCCGTCCGTCTGTCTGTCACGCTACAGTCTTCAAAAATAGAGATATTTAGCTGAAATTTTGCACAGAGTTTTTTTTTGTTCATAAGCAGGTTAAGTTTGAAGATGAGCTATATCGGACTATATCTTGATATGGTCCCCATATAGACCGATTGGCCGATTTAGGGTCTTTGGCCCATAAAAGCCACAATTATTATCCGATTTTGCTGAAACTTGGGACACTAAGTTGTGTTAGGCCCTTCGACATCCATCGCCATTTTGGCCCAGATCGGTCCAGATTTGGATATAGCTGCCATATAGTCCGATTTTTCGATTTAGGGTCTTAGATTTATAAAAGCAACATTTATTATCCGAATTTGCTGAAATTCGGGACGTGGAGTTGTGTTAGGTCCTTCGACATTATTCGTTAATTTGGCTCAGATCGGTCCAGATTTTGATATAGTTGAGTTGTGTTAAGCCCCTTGACATACTTGTGCATTATGGCACAGATCGGTCCTGATTTGGATATAGCTGCCATATAGACCGATCTCTCGATTTTAGGTTTTGGGTCCATAAAAAGCGCATTTATTGTCCGATGTCGCCTCAAAAAGCGACAGTGAGTTCTGTTAGGCCCTTCGACATCCTTCTTCAATTACACTCAGATCGATCAAGATTTGGATATAGCTGCCATATAGGCCGATATCTCGATTTTATGTTTTGGGACCATAAAAGGCGCGTTTATTGTCCAATGTTGCTGAAATTTGGGACAGAGAGTTAAGTTAAGCCCCTCCACATATTTCTGCAATTTGGTCTAGATCGATTAAGATTCGCATATAGCTGCCATATAGACCGATATCTCGATTTAAAGTCTTGGCCCCAAAAAAGGCGCATTTATAATCCGATTTAACTGAAATTTGACACATTGACTTATGTTAGGCTTTTCGACATCCATATTGTATATGATTCAGATTGGTTTACTTTTAGATATGGCTACTAAAAAGACCAATACTTTGTTATACATAATTGAACAATGACTTGTACTTATTAGTATTTGGTCCAAATCGGATCATATTTCGATATACATTGCTATGGGACATAAGGTATGCAATTTTCATCGGATTGTGATGAAAGGTGGTTTATATATTTATATACCCGAGGTGGTGGGTATCCAAAGTTCGGCCCGGCCGAACTTAACGCCTTTTTACTTGTTTTTGTTTTTTAATTTTATTAGAAGAATTG
This sequence comes from Stomoxys calcitrans, assembly GCF_963082655.1. Classification (NCBI taxonomy): domain Eukaryota; kingdom Metazoa; phylum Arthropoda; class Insecta; order Diptera; family Muscidae; genus Stomoxys; species Stomoxys calcitrans. The sequence continues at coordinate 45,390,750 of NC_081552.1, forward strand.
CCATTTCTCCTAAATATCTTCATCGTGAAAATAACATTTTCAAAAACAAGTAAAAACATGCAAAGTTCGGCCGGGCCGAATCTTATATACCCTCCACCATGGATCGCATTTGTCGAGTTCTTTCCCCGGCATCTCTTCTTAGGCAAAAAAGGATACAAAAAAAGGTTTCCTCTGCTATTTGAGGCTTAAGAAGTCAAGACCCAAGATCGGTTTATATGGCAGCTATATCAGGTTATGGACCGATTTCAACCATACATGGCACAGTTGTTGGATATCATAATAAAATACTTCGTGCAAAAATTCATTCAAATCGGATAAGAATTGCGCTCCCTAGAGGCTCAAGAAGTCAAGACGCAAGATCGGTTTATGTGGCAGCGATATCAGGTTATAGACCGATTTGAAAACACGTCGTGCAAAATTTCATTCCAATCGGATAAGAATTGCGCACTCTAGAGGCTCAAGAAGTCAAGACCCCAGATCGGTTTATATGGCAGCTATATCAGGTTAAGGACCGATTTGAACCATACTTGTCACAGTTGGTTGGATATCATAACAAAACACTTCGTGCACAATTTCATTCCAATCGGATAAGAATTAAGCACTCTAGAGGCTCAAGAAGTTAAGACCCAAGATCGATTTATATGGCAGCTATATCAGGTTATAAGCCGATTGGAACCATACTTGGCACAGTTGTTGAATATCATACCAAAACACGTTGTGCAAAATTTCATCCCAATCGGATAAGAATTGCGCACTCTAGAGGCTCAAGAAGTCAAGACCCAAGATCGGTATTATATGGCAGCTATATCAAAACATGGACCGATATGGCCCATTTACAATACCAACCGACCTACACTAATAGAAGTATTTGTGCAAAATTTCAAGCGGCTAGCTTTACTGCTTCGGAAGTTAGCGTGCTTTCGACAGACAGACGGACGGACGGACAGACGGACGGACATGGCTAGATCGACATAAAATTTCACGACGATCAAGAATATATATACTTTATGGGGTCTCAGACGAATATTTCGAGTAGTTACAAATCAGAATGACGAAATCAGTATACCCCCCATCCTATGGTGGAGGGTATAATAAAATATTCTCTTGTAAAACTTAAAATGGCTATATCTTTTAAACTAAGCATCGTAGAGCAAAAGTAAGGTTAATTCGTGATCACTCCAAATATGCAAAATTTTGTTAAATATGTTATATTTTCACTTGTAGAACTTAAAATGACCATATCTCCTAAACTAAGCCTCGTAGAGTATAGTTAATTTGTGATCACTTCCAAAAATTTTAAATTTTGATGAAAATTGTCCAAAAAATGAAATGAAAGAGAATTAACGAAAGTGAGTTTGGCAGTAAAGGGAGATATGATAAAGTGGATGATATCAACTCCTACAAAGCCCTGTAAACCCGAGCAGATCAAGAAAATGTAAAAAG
>NC_081552.1:45392392-45592292 GCF_963082655.1 Stomoxys calcitrans
CAGTGCTCAAAATTTTTTCTGATATTTTTGGCATGGGTAAGCCGAAGATGCTTACTCATGCGCAACGGTGACATTAGATAGGCCGACAAAAGTGGAAATTCGATTGAATTCAAAAATAAATAAAATGATGGCAATGTGATGGGAATCAACAGTGAGCATCACCAATAACAAATTCAGCGCCGTCTATTGGGAGATAGAAATTATTTGAAAAGACAATCAAACCCGATCAAAGAAAAAGAGCGCGAGTGGTACAGGAGAGTGTGTTCAAAGTTTATCATATGCTTTTCACTACTGTTTTGACATGTTATCTGTCTTTCAAATAAATAAAATATAGGAACTAACCTTTGATTGTTTTCGGTATTATTTGTTAACCCTCCTACCCTGGGACAAGCTTCCCTTACCCTAATTTTCAGAAACGCCAGATCTCGAAGATGGGTGGTGCGATTTATGCGAAATTTGGTGTGCTCTCATATAGTACCCTAAAAATAAAAATTTGATATCCAAATTTTGGATGGGCCGCCCCACCCTAAAACCTACCAAACATATACTTAGACCAATCACGACAATATGGGACTCAAATGAAAAATATTTAGGGTAAGAAAAAGTATCTGATATCCAATTGTCAGACCAAGTGTTAGGGGGACCACCCCAACCCCCAAAACACCCCTAAATCTGACATATTTGCCGACCATGGCAATATAGGACTCAAATGAAAGGTATTTGCGAATAGAATACGAATCTAATATCCAAATATTGGACCAAGTGTTTGGGGGGCCACCTCTCCCTAAAAACATCCACCAAAGAGGACAAATTTACGACCATAGCAATATGGGGCTCAAATGAAAGGTCTTTGGGAGTAAAGCTCGAATCTGATATCATTATTCGGGAAAAGTGTCTATGGGGCCACCCCATCCCCACAACACCACCTAAATAGTAAGTATTATCTGACTATTGCAATATGAGGCTCAAATAAGATGGTTTTTAGATTAGAACACGAATCTGATATATATTTTCAAGGCCAACTCACTGAGTGGCCGCCCATCCCTCAGAACACCCCCCAAGCCGGTCATGTTTGCCGACTATGGAAATATGGGACTCAAATTAAAGGTGTTTGGGAGTAGACAACGTATCTGATATCAACATTAGGGACCAACTGTCTAGGGGACGTCCCACCACCATAACAACCCCCAAATAGGACGTATTTGCTCACCAAGACAATTTGGGTCTTAAAGGGAGTGGAGCTAAATACTTAAGGGCCAATACCCCAAACCTGACATATTTGCTGACTTTTGCAGTAAGAAGTTTAAAAGAGATTAGAAAACGAATTTGATATCCAATTATATATATATATATATTATATATATATATATTATATATGTATATATTTATATATGAGAATAGAGCACGTTACTGATATATTTTCCGGGCTTAGTTTTTAGGGGATCACCCCAATCTCCAAAACACCCCTAAGTGGGCATATTCACCGACCATTCCAATGTAGAGCTTAAATGAAAGGTATTGGGGGGTTGAGCAAGAGTTCATATCCACTTTCGGGACCAATTTTCTGGGGGTCTACCCCCTTACCCCACAAGCAGCATTTTTTTACTGACGATCGCAATATGGGGCTCAAATAAAGGTAATTGGGAGTACAATACGAATTTGATATCCAAATATTGGACCATGTATTTAGGGCATCACGCCGTCCTAGAAAACACCCCCAAAGGGTAAAAAATCTTCGACCATGCCAATATGTGGTTCTAATGAAAGGTATTTGAGATTAGAAAATGGACTTGATAACCTGTTTTGGAACCATGTGTTTGGGGACGCGTCATTGTGTAAACTCCCCTAAACCAATGGCAATATGAGATGGTATTTGAAAGAAGAGAACGATGCAGATATTTTTTTAGGGCCAAGTGTCTGGGGGATCACCTCACCCTCGAAAACACTCCTAAATCAGATATCATGAGAATATCGGGCTGAAGTAAAGTATTTTAAGAATGGAGTACACCTTACATCCAAACTTAAATTCGTAGACCAACAAAGATCATATGTGATTCAGATAAAGAAACTTATATTGTTAAACTATTAGTCAAGCGATAAACTATTTTTGTAGCATGGTATTTGACTGAAACTCTTTAATTGTCGAATATAAATATTCCAAGGCAAATTTTGTTCTATATAAAGTGAAAGAAGGCGCAGCGGAGCGGGCACGGGTCAGCTAGTCTATTATATTTATCTTATATTTGTTTGCCTATAAAAAGATACCGGGCAAAGAACTTGGCAAATGCGATCTATGGTGGAGAGTATATAAGACTCGTGCCGACCGAATTTAGCACGCTATAACTTAATTACTTTAACTTAACATCAATCTGATTATAAGGTTTTTCTTTATTTTGTTTTTGGTCTTTAAATCTCGTTGAAGATACAAAAAATCAATTTTACTTGTTTACACTCTTCTCCGTTAAAAAAATTAGCATAATTCAAATTCAAATGTAGTGTCAAATGCGTTTCAACAGCATTGAGTGGCAGTGTGGCATAAAAAAGGATTCAAGGGTGCTTGTGGCATCAACAGCAGATCCCTCGCACGTAGTCCGTAGTCGATAAGTAAGCCAATATCATTTTACTCGTTTGCCTTCGACTTGTTTTCCTCCCACCGACTTGTCGATTCTTCATATTTCTACCACTTTGCATGTGGTATACACTTGAAGTGTGGATGCAGAAGTGATGGCAGTTCTTCTGCCATCCTGTGAAGCCCTTCAAACTAATGTTGAATTTGGTGTTCAGTTTACTAATTACAGTAACTTGACATACGCATAAACCTATGGTTTTAGATTTTATTAGAGCGATGAATAGGTATTCCGAGTTTGGTTTGTAGTTAGGGTAAGTAGAAGCATGGTTCGCAAATGAATTGCCTGGTTGGCTCTAACGTTGTTCGTTTTGGGGCCAAAGGACATATTCATTTCCCTCATGAAGTTTGTTCGTATGCTCAAGTTCTCAATTGCTTCAAAGAGGTACTTGAGATGGCTCACAGAGAGTAATAGGAGAGAAAAGCTGGTAAGGAAAGCAGTTTTGTTAGTTGGTCTACAATTTATATTACGATGAAACCCAGTGAAACAAAATTTTTTGTAATTTTTATACCCACCACCATAGGATAGGGGGTATATTCATTTTGTCATTCCGTTTGCAACACATCGAAATATCCATTTCCGACCCTATAAAGTATATATATTTCGGATCGTCGTAAAATTCTAAGACGATTTAACGACGTCCGTGTGTCTGTTCGTCTGTCCGTCTGTTGTAACCACTCTACAGCCTTCAAAAATTGAGATATTGAGCTGAAATTTGGCACAGATGCGTCTTTTTGATGCACGCAAGTTAAATTCGCACCCCACATTTTTTCAAAATCTAAAATTGCCAAAATTCTTGTTACTGTGAAATTGGTAAAGATACCTGAATTTTTTTGGAGAATTGTGGTAGCATTTGGGTGCAGGAAATGACATACCGACGGTGACATTTGGTCATAAAGTCAGAGCTGAATTTTAACTGATTGCCAACACTGTGCAAATATCTTTCGCAAGTTGTATTAACGGAACGGTATACAACGGCAACCTCTTGCTGCTGCTCCGTGTGCCCAGGTTCGCATTACAGCCTAGCTTTGACATCATTCACAGCAAAAATGCCTTTTAAATTATTGGGAAATCCGACGGACTCTTTTCTTTGTCAGAACACAAACAAAAGTCAAACAACAACACACAACAAGGACGACAGTATTGAAGCAGAGTTGATTCGGTGCATTTAGTGAGAATTAAATTACATTTGGAATTAAAATTGTTCGAAATTTATCCTGATGCAGCGACATGTCGCCAATATTTTGTCATAGAAATCCGTACACCTTGTACGGAATGTGTTCGCATTATCTTCGCCACCATTTTGTTAAAGTGTGTTTTGACAGTTATTCGTGTGAAACGTCGATGTCAGTACTGGGCTTAACGACGAAAAGTATGCCCAAGTTTAGAGCTGCTTTAGAAAAATTCTAGCTCGAGTTAGGAAAGAGGTATCGTAAAGAAATTTGCATTGGCGTAAAGAAGACGACTGAAACCAGTTACAACAATTTTTTCGGTCATGTTTCGGTCAGCAATTTTTTATATCCCAAAAATCAAACGAAAAATTTCTCAAAATTCTTAGGAGTGAGATTTCTGGAATCCGTTTTAACGTCTTGTTGCATTTGATGGTTTCATTAAAAAAAAAAAATAAATTTTTGGCACTAATCCTACTTCTTTTTGCACCATGTTCTATTTAATGCCGAAATCATTAAATTAAGCTTTCTTCGATTTGTTTAAAAAAAAAAGTGAATCATATACGACACGGATGTCTAAAAGCCTAACATTAGTCACTATATAATATTTCAGTGAAATCGGATTATAAATGCGCCTTTTATGGCGCCATTACTTAAAATCAACATATCGGTCTACATGGCAGCCTTATCCAAATCTACACAATAAAATAGACAATAAATGCGCCTTTTATGGCCCTATATCCAAATCTGGACCGATCTGATCCAAATTGCAGAAGAATGTCGGAGGGCCTAACGCAACTCACTGTCCCAAATTTCGGCGACATCGTACAATCAATGCGCTTTTTATGGGCCCAAAATCTTAAATTGAGAGATCGGCCTATATGGCATTTATATTCAAATCTGTACCGATCTGGACCAGAAATATGTCGAGGGGCCTAACGCAACTCATTGTCCCAAATTTCGGCGACATCGGATAATAAACGCGCCTTTTATTGGCCCAAAACCTTAAATGGAGAGATCGGTCTTTATGACAGCTATATCCAAATCTGGACCGATCTGGGTCAAATTGAAGAAGGATATTGAAGTGTGTAACACAATTCACTGTCCCAAATTTCGGCGACATCGGATAATAAACGCGCCTTTTATGGGCCCAAAACCTTAAATGGAGAGATATGGCAGCTATATGGCAGCTATATCCAAATCTGGACCGATCTGGGCCAAATTGCAGAAATGTGTGAAGGGACCTTACGCAACTCACTGTCCCAAAAGCAAAATCGGATAATAAATGTGTCTCTTATGGGCGTAAGACCCTAAATCGGCGGATCGGCCTATATGGCAGCTATATCCAAATCTGGACCGATCTGGGCCAAATTGAAGGAGGATGGCAAAGGGTCTATCACACTGTCCAAAATGTCAGCAAAATCGGATGATAAAAGTGGGCCTATATGGGGCCCATCGAAGACTCAATATTTCTATTTTTAAATACTGTAGCGTGATTTCAACAGACAGACAGACTGGTGGATATGGCTAGATCGTCTTAGATTTTTACGCTGATCAAGAATATATATACTTTGTAGGGTCGGAAATGGATATTTCGATGTGTTGCAAACGGATTACAAATATACCCCCATCCTTCGGTGGTTGGTAAAATTGCTACGTCAATATTATGAATATATTAGCATATGCCCGGTCGCTTCACTGCCCCCGGTGGTACACCCAATATCAACATGTAACAGTATCGAAATTTTAACAGCTTTAGCCTTATCCGTAAAGAAAGAACATTATGAAAGTTTAAGTGCCTAAATGTACGTATTAGAAAAAGCAAGTAAAAAGGCGTTAAGTTCGGCCGGGCCGAACTTTGGATACCCACCACCTCGGGTATATATGTAAACCACTTTTTATCAAAATTCGGTGAAAATTTCATACCTTATGTCCCATATCAGTCATATCAAAATAGTTTCCGATTTGGACCAAATACTAATAAGTACACTAGCTATATCTAAAAATATACCGATCTGAACTGTATACGACACGGATGTCGAAAAGCCTAACATAAGTCACTGTGTAAAATTTCAGTGAAATCGGATTATAAATGCGCCCTTTATGGGGCCAAGACTTTAAATTGAGACCTCCGTCTACATGGCAGCTATATCCAAATCTGGACCGATTTGGGCCAAGTTGCATTAAAATGTCGAAGAGCACTGTCCCAAATTTCGGCGAAATCGGACAATAAATGCCTCTTTTATGGGCCCAAAACCTTAAATCAAAAGATCGGTCTTTATGGCAGCTATATTCAAATCTGGACCGATCTGGGCAAAATTGAAGAATGACGTCGAAGAGCCTAACCAAACTCACAGTCTTAAATTTCAGCTATATCGGACAATAAATGCGTCTTTTATGGCCCCAAAACTTAAAACCTAGATATCGGTCTATATGGCAGCTATATCCAAATCTGGACCGATCTGTGCGATATTGCAGAAGTATGTCAAGGGGCTTAATATAACTCACTGTCCCAAATTTCGGCGACATCGGAAAATAAATGAGAATTTTATGGGCCCAAAACCATAAATCAAGAAATCGGTCTATATGGCAACTATATCCAAATCTGAACCGATCTGGACCAAATTAAAAAAGATGTCGACGGGACTAACACAACTCACTGTCCAAAATTTCAGCAAAATCGGATAATAAATGTGGCTTTTATGGGCCTATCACCATAAATCGGAGGATCGGTCTATATGGCAGCTATATCCAAATCTGAACCGATCTGAGCCGAATTGACAAAGGATGTCGATGAGTCTTACACAATTCACTGTCCCGAATTTCATCAAAATCGGATAATAAATGTGGCTTTTGTGGGCCTAAGGCCCTAAATCGGAGGATCGGTCTATATGGCAGCGTTATCCAAATCTGAACCGATCCGGGCCAAATTATCGAACGAAGTCAAAGGGTCTAACACAACTCACTGTCCAAAATTTCAGCGAAATCGGATAATAAATGTGGCTTTTTTTTCAAGATATAGTCCGATATAGCCCATCGTCGAACTTAACCTGCTTATGGACAAAAAACGAACCTGTGCAAAATTTCAGCTCAATATCTCTATATTTGAAGACTGTAGCGTGATTTCAACAGACAGACGGACAACCCCAACCCCCAAAAAACCCCTAAATCGGACATATTTACCGATCATGGCAATATGGGTCTCAAATGAAAGGTATTTGCGAGTAGAATACGAATCTAATATTCAAATGTGGGACCAAGTCTTTGGGGGGCTGCCTCTCCCTAAAAACATCCCCCAAAGAGGACAAATTTACGACCATAGCAATATGGGGCTCAAGTCTTTGGGTGTAAAGCACGAACCTGATATCAATATTCTGGAAAAGTGTCTATGGGCCCACCCCACCCCCACAACACCACCCAAATTGGAAGTAGTTGCTGACTATTGCAATATGAGGCTCAAATAAGAGGGTTTTAAAAGTGGAACACAAATCCGATATACATTTTCAAGGCCAACTCACTGAGTGGCCGGTTTTTAGGGCCAATACCCCAAACCGGACATATTTGCTGACTTTTGCAATAAGGAGTTTAAATGAGATTAGAAAACGAATTTGATATCCAATTTTGAGGGCAATATAGGTATATGAGAATAGAGCACGTTGCTGATATATTATCCGGGCTTAGTATTTGGGGGATCACCCCAGTCCCCAAAACACCCCTAAATGGGCATATTTACCAACCATGTCAATGTGGAGCTTAAATGGAGGGTATTAGGGGGTAGAACAAGAATTGATGCCCACTTTCGGGACCAATTTTCTGGGGGTCTACCCCTTTTCCAAAATACCCCACAAACAGTAATTTTTTACTGACCATCGCAATATGGGTCTCAGATAAAGGTATTTGGGAGTAGAATACGAATTTGATATCCAAATGTATGACCATGTATTTAGGGCATCACCCCTTCCCCAAAACACCCCCAAATGTGTAAAAAGTTTTCAATCATGCCAATATGTGGCTCAAATGAAAGGTATTTGAGATTAGAAAACGAATTTGATAACCTATTTTCGATCCAGGTGTTTGGGGACGCTTCATGGTGTAAACTCCCCTAAACCAATGGCAATATGGGGTTTAAATAAAAGGTATTTGAAAGAAGAGCACGATGCTGATATTTTTTCAGGCCCAAGTGTCTGGAGGACCACCTCACCCCCGAAAAGACCCCTAAATGTCGGGCTGAAATAAAGTATTTTAAGAATGGAGTACACCTTACATCCAAACTTAAATTCGTAGACCAATAAAGATATGGTATTCAGACTGTTAGTCAAGCGATATACTCTTTTCGTAGCATGGTATTTCACTAAAAGTTCTTTAATTGTCGAAAATAAATATTCCAAGGAAAATTTTGTTCCATATAAAGTAAAAGAAGGCGAAGCGGATCGGGCCCGGGTCAGCTAGTCTCATATATATAGAAATCAATTTGTGTTTGTTTGTCAGTTTGTTTGTGTGCTTCTTATAGACTCAGAAACGGCTGAACCGATTTTCTTGAATTTTCACTGATGGTTCATAATGATCCCGTGGTGAAAATAGGGTACTAAATTTTTTGATATCTGAATTGGGGACGGACCGTCCCCCTTACCCCAATTTTCAGAAACGCCAGATCTCGGAGATGGGTGGCGCGATTTAAGCGAAATTTTGTGTGCTCTCTTAAAGTACCCTAAAAAAAAACTTTGGTATCCAAATTTCGGATGGGGTACCTAGGGGGGCCGCCCCACCCTAAAGTCTACCAAACATATATTTAGACCAATCGCGACAATATGGGAATCAAATGAATGGTATTTAAGATTAGAAAACTCATCTGATATCCATTTGTCGGGCCAAGGGTTTTGGGGACCACCCCAAGCCCATGGCAATATGGGAATCAAATGAAAGATATATGCAAATAAAATACGAATCTAATATTTAAGTTTGGGACAAAGTTTCTGGAGGTCCACCCCTTCCCCAAAACACCCCCCAAGCAGGATTTATTTACTGACCATGGCAATATGGGGCTTAAATAAAAGGTATTTGAGTGTAGAACACGAATCTGCTATTCAGATGTGGGACCAAGTTTTTGAGGGCCCGTCCCGAGAACATCCCCCAAACAAGACAAATCTACGACCAAAGAAATATGGGGCTCAAATGAAAGGTATTTGAGAGTAGACCACGAATCTGATATCAACATTCGGTAGCAACTACCTAGGGGTCGTCCCACCCCCATAAAAACGCCCAAATAGGACGTATTTGCTCACCACTACAATTTGGGTTTTTCAATGAGGGGTTTAAGTGAATGGTATTTGAGATTAGGAAACGAATTTGATATCCGATTTTGAGGCCAATGGCAATATGGGGTCCAAATAAATGATATATAGATATAAGAGAATAGAACACGTTACTGATATATTATCCGGGCTTAGTGTTTGGGGGACCACCCCAATCGCCAAAACACCCCTAAATCGGGCATATTTACCGACCATGTCGATGTGGGGCTCAAATGAAAGGTATTGGGTGGTAGAGAAAGAATTGATACCCACTTTCGGGACCAATTTTCTGGGAGTCTACCCCCTTTTCCAAAATACCCCACAAACAGCAATTTTTACTGATCATCGCAATATGGAGCTCAAATAAAGGTATTTGGTATTAGAATACGAATTTGATATCCAAATGTAGGACCATGTATTTAGGGCATCACCTCTTCCCAAAAAACACCCCCAAAGTGTAAAAATGTTTCGACCATGCCAATATGTGGCTCAAATGAAAGGTATTTGAAATACAGTATTTTTAGAATGGAGTACACCTTACATCCAAACTGAAAATCGTAGACCAATAAAGATCATATGGGGTTCATATAAAGGCACTTATATTGTTAAACTGTTAGTCAAGCGATATACTTTTTTCGTAGCATGGTATTTCAATAAAAGCTCTTTAATTGTCAAAATTAAATATACCAAAGAAAATTTTGTTCCATATAAAGTAAAAGAAGGCGCAACGGAGTGGGCCCGGTTCAGCTAGTATTTATTAGATCCGCCAATGTCCGTGCCGTATTTGGTTGCATTAGTTATGAAATTTTCTTCGGATTAAGACGGATAGGGGTTTACATATACACCCGAGGTGGTGGGTATCCAAAGTTCGGCCCGGCCGAACTTAATGCTTTTTTACATATTTTAAATTGTTATTTAGTTTTTATTTGTATATCCACCTTTATAAGTTGTGGTGTATACTACTCATTTTCTTTGAAACACCTCGATATACTGATCTGCTATAAAGAATCTTGATTGTCTCGACATTATGAATCGATCCATGCCATAACCGTCCCTCCGGGCTTTCCTGCGTCCGTCTCTCCATCCGTACTTCCGTCCGTCCCTCCGGTTAAAATTTTGCACATATGTCGGTTGTTGGGCATTGCAAATGGGCCGTAATGGTTTACATTTGGATATAGCTCTCATATGAAGTGAGGCTTCGATTTGACTTCTTGAGCTTTTCAAGCCCCAATTGCTATACTATAGGGCTGAAATTTTGTACGTAGTGTTCTGTTACGATATCCCACACTTTGGCAAAATGTGGTTCAAATCGATCTATAACCTGATATATGCACACAGCTTCCATATAAACCGTTCTCCAGATATGACTTGAGTCCCTGGAAGCCGTGATTTTGGCTTGATTTGTCTAAAATATTGCATGTAGTGTTCAGTGACGACTTCCAATAACCGTGCCATCCCTCCGGTTAAAATTTTGCACATATGTCGGTTGTTGGGCTTTGCAAATGGGCCGTAATGGTTTACATTTGGATATAGCTCTCATATGAAGTGAGACTTCGATTTGACTTCTTGAGCTTTTACTAGCCCCAATTGCTATACGATAGGGCTGAAATTTTGTACGTAGTGTTCTGTTACGATATCCCACACTTTGGCAAAATATGGTTCAAATCGATCTGTAACCTGATATATGTACACAGCTCCATATAAACCGTTCTCCAGATATGACTTGAGCCCCTGGAAGCCGTGATTTCGGTTTGATTTGTCTAAAATTTTGCATGTAGTGTTCAGTTACGACTTCCAATAACCGTGCCACCGAATACCGTTCAGATCGGTCTAGTACCTAATATAGCTTTCATATAAACCGATCTCTTGATTTCACATCTTTTGCTCTTGGAGCCTTATTTTTTGATCGATTTGGCTAAAATTTTGCATGTAGTGTTCTGTTACAACTTCTAACAACTGTGCCAATTACGGTCCAAATCGGTCCTTAACCTTATATAGCTCAGCTCCTAGCTGATGGCTCCCAAATAAACCCATCTTTCTATTAGTGTAGATCGGTTGGGATTGTATTAAATGGGCTATATCGGTCCATGTTTTGATACAGCTTGCATATAAACCGATCAAGGATCTTGACTTCTTGAGCCTCTAGAGGGCGCAATTCTTATCCGACAAATGTGCCTAGTAAAGTCTAAATTTGTTCATTATTTGACATAGCTCCCATATAAACCTATCTCGGATCTTGACTTCTTGAGCCGCTAGAGAGCACAATTAATGCCCGATTTGGTTGAAATTGTCCATGAAGTGTTGTGTAATGACTAGCAACAACTGTGCTTAGTATAGTCCAAATCGTTTCATTACCTGATATAGCTTCCATATAAACAGATATCCCGATTATACATCTTGGCTGAATTTAAGCTAAGCACATACATGCTTAATATGGCCAGAATGGGTTCATAACCTGATACAGCTCCCATATAAACAGATCTGGGATCTTGACTTCTTGAGCCTCTAGAGGTCGCAATTATTATCCGATGTACCTGCAATTTTGTACGACGGTTCCTCTCATGACCATCAACATACGTGCATAATATGGCCAGAATTGGTTCATAACCTGATACAGCTCCCATATAAACAGATCTCCCAATTTTATTCCTTAAGCCACCGTAGGACGCAACTTTATCCGATTTGACTAAAATTTTGCATGATGACTTCCATTTCGGTCCAAACCAAGAATGGCCACAAAAAGTTCATAACTTGGTATAGCACCAATAGCATAGTAATTCTTATCTATTATCCCTTGTACGACGTGTTTTGTTACGATATCCAACAACTGTGCCAAGTATGGTTCAAATCGGTGCATAACCTTATATAGCTGTCATATAAACCGATCTTGGGTCTTGACTTCTTGACTTCTTGAGCCTCTAGAGGCCGCAATTCCTATCCGATTTGAATGAATTTTGACACGTAGTATTTTGTTATGACATCCAACAACTGTGCAAAGTGTGGTTCAAATCGGTTCATAACCTGATATAGCTGTCATATAAACAGATCTGGGGACTTCACTTCTTGAGCTTCTAGATGGCGCAATTCCTATCCGATTTGGCTGAAATTTTGCAAGACGTTTTTTATTGTTACTTTCAACCACTATGTCAAATAAAATACAAGTCGGTTCATAACCTGATATAGCTGGCATATAAACCGATCTGGGATCTTGACTTCTTGAGCCTCTAGAGGTCGCAATTATTATCCGATTTGCCTGAAATTTTGTACGACGGATTCTTTAATGACCATCAACATACGTGTTTATTATGGTCTGAATCGGTCCATAGCCCGATACAGCTCCCATATAAATCGATCTCTCTATTTTGCTTTTTGAGCTCACAAAGAGCGCAATTCTTATTCGAATTGACTGACATTTTACACAGGTCTCCAACATATAATTTAATTGTGGTCCAAACCGGAGCATATCTTGATATCGCTCTAATAGCAGAGCAAATCTTTTCTTATATCCTGCTTTGCCTAAGAAGAGATGCCGGGAAAAGAACTCGACAAATGCGATCCATGGTGGAGGGTATATAAGATTCGGCCCGGCCGAACTTAGCACGCTTTTACTTGTTTTAATTTTAATTTTAATTTTAATTTTAATTTTAATTTTAATTTTAATTTTAATTTTAATTTTAATTTTAATTTTAATTTTAATTTTAATTTTAATTTTAATTTTAATTTTAATTTTAATTTTAATTTTAATTTTAATTTTAATTTTAATTTTAATTTTAATTTTAATTTTAATTTTAATTTTAATTTTAATTTTAATTTTAATTTTAATTTTAATTTTAATTTTAATTTTAATTTTAATTTTAATTTTAATTTTAATTTTAATTTTAATTTTAATTTTAATTTTAATTTTAATTTTAATTTTAATTTTAATTTTAATTTTAATTTTAATTTTAATTTTAATTTTAATTTTAATTTTAATTTTAATTTTAATTTTAATTTTAATTTTAATTTTAATTTTAATTTTAATTTTAATTTTAATTTTAATTTTAATTTTAATTTTAATTTTAATTTTAATTTTAATTTTAATTTTAATTTTAATTTTAATTTTAATTTTAATTTTAATTTTAATTTTAATTTTTATTTTAATTTTAATTTTAATTTTTATTTTAATTTTAATTTTAATTTTAATTTTAATTCTAATTTTAATTTTAATTTTAATTTTAATTTTAATTTGTTTAAAAATATTTGTGTAAAAAAGTCCATTGCGGACTCCAGTCTCTTTGATGCTTTAAAATGTCGCTATATCAATGTGCTGACTTATGCTCCATCAAAATTTGTTGTTGGTTAGCTCGACCATATGCTTTGCTTTATCTTTCCAATACCTTTTTCAATATCCTCTTTCGGCTAAAGAATACATTTAAGTTTAATGATGAATTTATTTTTATTGTGCCCACGCTAAGGGCCTCAAAAGTGCAGAAGGGGCGTTTGGGTGAGTACACATACATATATGTATGTGTTGGGAGTATTCCAAATGAATTTCAATGTTGAAAATTGATTAGAAACTGTTTGCTAAGCACTTCAAAATATACTTTCGTAAGTTTTATAATGAAGCCTTTACTTGTATGTCTATAGTCGAATATGTGACAACGACGACTTTGTGGCTGCCATTGGCTAATGTGTTAAGTATGCAATAAATATCGATAGAGTGTCTGCCTGTTGATAAAAACTTCTAAGGGTTGTGGTGGTTGGGTGGTATTAAAGTTTTCGTTTGTTGCTTAGGTAATAATATTTATTTGAATGAAATAAGACAGCATTTAAAATTGAAGATGTTTATTTTTCTTGTAATTTCATATTCGAGCCGATTTTCCCCAAAAAGAACCTGTTTAGAAATAAATGGAAAATTATGGACTATTGGTCCGACCGTGGCACAGATGTAGTTCCAAGAGGATAAAAGAAAATAATTCATATTATATTGGAGCTATATCAAGTTATGGTCCGATTCGGACCATAATTAATTTGAATGTTGGAGACCATAGTAGAAGTCATTGTGAACAATTTCAGCCAATTCGAGTAAGAATTGCGCCCTTAAGGGGCTCAAAAAGTAAAATAGAGAGATCGGTTTACATGGGAGCTGTATCGGGTTATAAATCGATTCGGACAATATTTAATACGTATGTTTAAAGAGAAGCCGTTGTACAAATTTCAGCCAAATCGCATAACAATTACGCTCTCTGGAGGCTCACAGTTATTAAAAGTCATAACAAAACACGTCATGCGAAATTTCAGCCAAATCGGATAAGAATTGCGCCTTCTAGTGGCTCAATAAGTCATGATTCAAGATCGGTTTATATGGCAACTATATCAGGTTAAGGACCGATTTAGACCATACTTTGCACAGTTTTTGGAAGTCATACCAAAACACATCGTTCAAAATTTCAGCCAAATAGGATTGAAATTGCGCCCTTTAGACGCTTAAGAAGTTAAGGTTCCAGAAAGGTTTATATGGCAGCTATATCCGGTTATGGGCTGATTTCAACCATACTCAGCACAGTTTTTGGAATCATAATAAAACACCTCATCCAAAATGTCAGCGATATTGTGCCCACTAGAAGCGCAAGAAGTCAAGATCCAAGATCGGTTTATATGACAGCTATATCAACACATGAATGGGGTCTTAGATGAATATTTCGAGGGGTTACAAACAGGATGACGAAATTATTATACCCCCATCCTACGGAGGAGGGTATAAAAACAAAAACAAGTAAAAAGGCGTTAAATTCGGCCGGGCCGAACTTGGATACCCACCACCTCGGATATATATATAACAAAATATTGGTCTTTTTAGTAGTTATATCTAAAAATAAACCGATCTGAACTATATACCACACAATCAGTGCAATCGGATTAAAAATGCGCCTTTTATGGGGCCAAGACTTTAAATCGAGAGATCGGTTTATATGACAGCTATATGCAAATCTTGATCGATCTAGACCAAATTGCAGAAATATGTGGAGGGGCTAAACTTAACTCTTTGTCCCAAATTTCGGCAACATCGGACAATAAATGCGCTTTTTTTGGCCTCAAAACCTAAAACCGAGAAATCGGTCTATATGGCAGCTATATCCAAATCTGGACCGATCTGAGCCAAATTGACGGAGGATGTTGAAGGGTCTAATATAACTCACTGTCCCAATTTTTTCTCAAAATCGGATAATAAATGTGGCTTTTATGGGCCTAAGACCCTAAATTGGAGAATCGGTCTATATGACAGCTATATCCAAATCTGAACCGATCTCAGCCATATTGACGGACGATGTCGAAGGGCCTAACACAACTCACTGTCCCAAATTTGAGCGAAATCGGATAATAAATGTAGCTTTTATGGGTCTATGACCCTTAATCGGAGGATCGGTCTATATGGCAGCTATATCCAAATCTGAACCGATCTGAGCCAAATTTACGGAGGATATTGAAGGGCCTAATATAACTCACTGTCCAAAATTTTCTCAAAATCGGATAATAAATGTGGCTTTTACGGGCCTAAGACCCTAAATTGGAGAATCGGTCTATATGGCAGCTATATCCAAATCTGAACCGATCTGAGCCATATTGACGGAGGACATCGAAGGGCCTAAGGCAACCCACTGTCCCAAAGTTCAGCAAAATCGGGTAATAAATGTAGCTTTTATGGGCCTATGACCCTTAATCTGAGGATCGGTATATATGGCAGCTATATCCAAATCTGAACCGATCGAAGCCGTATTGACGGAGGACGCCGAAGACAACCCACTGTCCCGAATTTCAGCAAAATCCGATAATAAATGTGGCTTTTATGGGCCTAAGACCCTAAATCGGCGGATCGGTCTATATGGGGGCTATATCAAGATATAGTCCGATATAGCCCATCTTCGAACTTAACCTGCTTATGGACAAAAAAAGAACCTGTGCAAAATTTCAGCTCAATATCTCTATTTTTGAAGACTGTAGCGTGATTTCAACAGACAGACGGACAGACGGACGGACATGTGTAGATCGTCTTCGATTTTATAGGGTCGGAAATGGATATTTCGATGTGTTGCAAACGGAATGACAAAATGAATATACCCCCATCCGTCGGTGGTGGGTATAAAAATAATTAACACGCAATTCATGGGTGAAAGACGATGAATAGGTAGATGGATATATATGGAATATATACCCAAATATGGTCCCATCTGAACCATACTCCGTTCGAATGACGAAGGATCTAACGCAGCTCTCGGATGATACGTGCGGTTTCTATGGGCCTATGACCTTAAATCGAAGGATCGGTCTATACGGGGGCAACATCAAAATATTGTTCGATCTAATATTTGATACGTTTCAAAAGCGCTATATCAAATACCAGCGCAATCCGGTAACATATGCGGCTTTTTTGGGACTTAGACCTTAAATCGGAAATTGGTCTATTCGTGAGGCGATATCAAGGCAGTTTTTGATCTGGCTCATACTCGGTTGTAATATCGAGTTTCCCAAGAGAACCCGCTGTTTCAAATTTCTGCGATCTCGGGGAATAAATGCGACTTCTTTAACCATTTGGCCTTTAATTGGGAGATCGATCTATATCGAGATATTGGTGACCATATTCGTTTCCAATGTCGAGGGTCCCAAATAACTTTCAGCTCCAAATTTCAGCGAAATCGGTCAAAAAATTTGGTTTATTTGGCGTTAGACCTTAAATCTTTATATTGGTCTATATTCCATATGGATATCGAGGGTTCCAAGGCAACTTACTAAACCATAAATCGGAAGAAATTTCAGCCAAATGGGGCGATAAACGCGACTTCTTTGGGCCTACGACCTTAAATGAAGAGATCTGTCTATATGGGGGCTAAATCAAGATATAGCCGGATAAAGTCCATCTTAGAACTTAGCCTGTCTTAAAAAAAAGTTTCAGCTCAGTACCTTATTTTTTGAATATACGTAAAGTGCACTGATGCCCTCTAACAAACGCATTAAATTCCGCTCATCTAGATCCATAAATGAATATAGTCTCCATATAAATCGGTCTCTATATGACATTTGGAGAGATTCGAAGATTGAATCACTGTTCCATTGGATTTCTTCATAATAATTCAAATAAAAGGTGAGTTAATTTGTGAATATGTTTTGCCGAATCCACCCAACTTTGTATTTCAAGAAAATAGCGTTTTCTAGTTCCCCTCTTAGGATGATGTCTATAGCCTTCCTGAATATAGTGGTTGATCATCTTTTCCACAACTTGTTAAAAAATGTGACAAATTGATTTGGTTCCTGCCATTGAATAAATTCATATGACGGAAACGGAAGTCATATTGTCCCATGTTGCCAAAATGAAATCATGTGTTAAGTGTGAGAATAACACAAAGGCAGGACAAACGACTTTTGCAGAAGACAACAATGTCCAGTTCCTTTGATGCTCCAAAAAAATGTATCATTATTTTTCACCATCTCTCAGGAAAAATATTGTCGTTAAAAAAAAAACTTTAACACTCAACAATATACGCCTTGATATGCTTAAGAAAAAAAAAGTTAAGTCTAAAGAACGAAACAATGACCATGTGGAAAAGTAGGGTGGATGAGTAGGTAAAATATTTTCGTGCCGAAAGAGTCAACGGATATGTTGTTTTTTGCTTTTTAATTTAACGGTTTTGTTACAAGTCAAATGTAACAGAAACCATTGCAACACATCCTACCTCCGCCAACTACAATGCACTGAGAAAATAAAGAGAAAAATTTAATGAAAACAAGTAATAGTTCGTCTGGGCCGAATCTTTTATACCCTCCACCATGGATCACATTTGTCAAATTCTTTGCCCGGTATCTCTTTATAGACTAACAAAGAATAATGAACAAGAAAGGGGAAGATGTTGGGCAAAATTTCAGCCAAATCGGATAAGAATTTCGTTCTCTAGAGGTTCAAGAAGTGCAATAGGGACATCGGTTTATATCGGAACTACAAGTTTTACATTGATTCCGCCTATACTTGGCACGTATATTGAAAGTCATAGAAGAAGTCATTGTACAAAATTTCAGCGAAATCTGACTAGAATTGTGCCCTGTAGAACCCCAAGAAGTAAAGTCGGAAGATCGGTTTATATGGGAGTTATATCAGGTTTAAGACCGATTCAGACCACTTATGTTAGAGGTCATAGAAACAGTGATTGTACAAAATTTCAGACAAATGGGAAAATAACTACTCTATCTAGAGGCCCAAGTAGTTAAATCGGCATATCGGTTTATATGGGAGTTATATCAAGTTTTGGACCGATTGCCACAGAAAGTGTCATGGTACAAAATTTCATTTAAATCAGATAAAAATTAAGCCCTTTACAGGCCCATGAAGTATAATCGGGAGATCGACTCATATGGGAGCTATATCTAAATATGGATCGATATGGCCCATTTAGAGAGATGGGTTTTTACCGGGAAAATATCCAACATTTGGATATTTATTGGGTTAATCTATACATATATATAAAAATTAATTTGTGTTTGTTTGTATGTTTGTTTGTTTGTTTGTGGGTTTGTAAATTTGTTTGTTCCGTATAGACTCAATAACGGTTGAACCGATTTCTTTCAAATTTTCACAGATCATCGGGAGTGGTTCGGAAGGAGCAATAGGCTATATAATTTATTGATTTATTGATCGATAAGGGGGCGGAGGCTCCCCCTTACCCTAAAAGTACGACTGATGGACGGACCAACATGGATAAATCGACTTAGAATGTCAAGACGATCAAAAATATACATATATACATTGTTGGGTCTCAGATGAATATTTCGATGCTTTACAAACGGAACGACAAAATTAGCTATAGATGAAGGTTAAAAAAAGAAAAAACCAATTTAGTGGTCCGTAAGTTTTTGTACTGGATAATGATTATTGTCACAACTATTGTTGAAGGAATATCCTGTGCTCAAAATTGTTTCTGATATTTTTGGCAAGGGTAAGCCAAAGATGGTTGCCCATGCGCAACGGTGACATTAGAAAGGCCGACAAAAGTGGAAATTTGGTTTAATTTAAAAATAGGCAAAATGATGATTGGAATCAACAGTGAGCATCACCAACAACAAATTCAGCGACATCTACTGGGAGAAATTATTTGAATAGCCAAGCAAAACCGAACAAAGAAAAAGAGAGCGAGAGGTACAGGAGAGTGTGTTCAAAGTTGATCATATGCTTTTCATTTCTGTTTTGACAAGTTGTCTGTCCTTCGAATAAATGACTGTTTTCGGTATTATTTTTTTTTTACACTCCTACCCTGGGAAAAACTTCCACAATAGTCTAAAAGTTCTCTAACATAGTGAATGCAAAGAAGAGTATTTGAAAAGAAAGTTATAATTCATATGGTGTAAAAGGAAGCGCAGCGATGCGGGCCGCGTTCAGCTAGTCTTATATATAAAATTCAATTTATGTTTGTTTGTCGGTTTGTTTGTTTGTTAAGTATAGACTCAAAAACGGCTGAACCCAATGCCTTGAAATTTTCACAGATTGTGTAGGTTGGCCTGGAAGGAAACATAGGCTATAAAAATTTTTGATATCGGGAGGGGGAGGTACCTCCCCCTTACCCGAAAAGTACCACCCACAAATAAAAGTGGACCGATCGGGACAATATGGGATTCAAATGATAGGTATTCCTTAGTAGAGTACAAATTTCACGATAAACGTGGGGTCCAAGTACCTGGCGTGCCGCCCCAGTCCCAAAACCCCTTAGAATAGGTTTATTTGACCATCATGACAATATGGGACTCAAATGAAAGGTATTCGGGAGTAGATTACGAATATGGTCAGGAAGTAGGAATAGGCTTTATAATTTATTGATTTTGGAAGTGGGCGGACCCTCCACCATCACCCTAAAAACACTACCCAAAATCAAAAGTGGATCGATAAGGACAATATGGGTATGAAATGAAAAGTATGCGGGAGTAGATAACGAACACCCCATCAAAAACGCCCAAATGGGCACATTAGCCAATCACGGATATATGTTCCGTATAGACAGAAAAATGGCAGAACAGGCAGGCAGGAATGAAACATAGGCTATATAAATTTTCGGTAACGGAAGGGGACGAAGCCTCCCCCTTATACCAAAAACACAACCCAAAATCAAAAATGGATCGATCGGGAAAATATAGGTATCAAATAAAAGGTTTTGTAGAGTAGAATACGAATATGGTATTATATAAAGGTATTCGGGAGAAGATTTTGAATCTGGCATACAAAACCAGATCGAAGTGTAGGGGGTCATGCCACCCCTCAGAAACGCCATTAGACCCATTATGACTATATGATACTTGGCTGAACCGATTTTCTTAAAATTTTCATAGATTGTGTTCGTTTGTCTGGAAGGAAATATTGCAGATTTTGCCCATGAACATTCCACTAAGGAACAGGGGCAAACTTTTCACATATCAATGAGTGCAGTCCGATTCAAGTTTAAGCTCAATGATAAGGGGCCTCCTTTTTATAGCCGAGTCCGAACGGCGAGCCGCAGTGCGACACCTCTGTGGAGAGAAGTTTTACATAGCATAGTACCTCGCAAATGTCGCCAGCATTAGGAGGGGAAAACCACCGCTGAAATTTTTTTCTGATGGTCTTGCCAGGATTCGAACCCAGGCGCTCAGTGTCATAGGCGGACATGCTCACCTCTGCGCTACGGTGGCCCCCACAAATACTTCTTATTAGTGTAGGTCGGTTGGGATTGTTAATGGGCTATATCGTCCTCATTTTGATATAGCTGCTATATAAACCGATCTGGGATTTTGATTTCTTGAGCCACTAGAGGGCACAATTCTTATCTGATTTTGCTGAAATTTTGCACGAGGTGTTTTATTATGACTTCCAACAACTGTGCTAAGTATGGTTGAAATCGGTTCAAAACCTGATATAGCTGCCATATAAACCGATCTGGGTTCTTGACTTCTTGAGCAACTAGAGGGCGCAAATATTATCCGATTTGGCTGAAATTTTGTATGATATGTTTTGTTATGACTTCCAACAACTGTGCTAAGTATAGCGCAAATCATCGGTCTATAACCTTATATAGCTGCCATATAAACCGATCTGGGATCTTGACATCTTGAGCCACTAAAGGGAGCAATACCTATCCGATTTGACTGAAATATTGCATGATGTGTTTTGTTATGATTTCCAACAACTGTATTAATAATGGTTCAAATCGGTTCATAACCTGATATAGCTGCCAAATAAACCGATCTGGGGTCTTGACTTCTTGAGTCAATAGAGGGCGCAAATATTATCCGATTTCGCTGAAATTTAGCATGGGGTGTTTTGTTATAACTTTCAACAACTGTGCTAAGAATAATTAAAATCGGTCCATAATCTGATATAGCTGTCATATAAACCGATATGGGATCTTGATTTCTTGAGCCTTTAAAGGGCGCAAGTATTATCCGATTCGGCTGAAATTTTGTACAACGACTTCTCTCATGACCTTTAATATACGTGTCGAATATGGCATGAATCGGTTTATAGCCTAATACAGCTCCCCGACAAACCGATTTCCCTATTTTACTTCTTCAGCCCTAAAGTGCGCAATTCTTACTAGATTTGGCTGAAATTTTACACAATGACTTCTACTTTGGTCTCCAATATTCAGTTCAATTATGGTCCGAAATGAACCATAACTTGATATTGTTCCAATAACATAGCAATTCTTTTCTTTTATCCTTTGTTTGCCTAAAAAGAGATACCGTGACAAGAGCTCGACAAATGCGATCCATGGTGGAGGGTAAATAAGTTTCGGCCCGGCCGAAGTTAGCAAGCTTTTACTTGTTAGATATCAGGTGGAGGCGAACTCGCCCCTTTACCGCAAAAACGCCAACCATAACCCCAAAACTTCTCTAAACAGATATATTCCAAGTTCATATCAAAATGGGACTCAAATGAAAAGTATTAGGCAGTAGATTACAAATATGGCATAAAACATTAGGTCCAAGTAATGGGAGGTCGCCCACACCCAAATACCCCCAAATGGGTATATTAGCCAACCATGGCTATATGGGACTCAAATGAATAGCATTTGAGAGTAGGAAATGAATTTGATATCCAATTTTGGAGCCAAGTGTTTTGATATCTATTTTCAGTGCAAAGTGCCGGTGGCCAGCCCCAAAACACACTCCAAACGGTTCGTATTTACCGGCCATGGTAATATGGGGCTCAAATTAAATGTCTGAGGTCCCATCCCTCCCCTAATGAGGACATTACCCTAAGAAAGAACATTACCACCAGGAACCGAGCATGGGCAAACTTCTCACACATCAGTGAGTCCTTTCCTATCCAAGTTTATCCTTTTTATACCCTCCACCATAAGATGGGGGGTATACTAATTTCGTCATTCTGATTGTAACTACTCGAAATATTCGTCTGAGACCCCATAAAGTATATATATTCTTGATCGTCGCGACATTTTATGTCGATCTAGCCATGTCCGTCCGTCTGTCCGTCTGTCCGTCCGTCCGTCCGTCCGTCCGTCTGTCTGTCGAAAGCACGCTAACTTCCGAAGGAGTAAAGCTAGCCGCTTGAAATTTTGCACAAATACTTCTTATTAGTGTAGGTCGGTTGGTATTGTAAATGGGCCATATCAGTCCATGTTTTGATATAGCTGCCATATAAACCGATATTGGGTCTTGACTTCTTGAGCCTCTAGCGTGCGCAATTCTTATCCAATCAGAATGAAATTTTGCACGACGTGTTTTGTAATGATATCCAACAACTGTGCCAAGTATGGTTGAAATCGGTCCATAACCTGATATAGCTGCCATATAAACCGATCTTGGGTCTTGACTTCTTGAGTCTCTAGAGTGCGCAATTCTTATCCGATTGAAATGAATTTTTGCGCGACGTGTTTTGTTATTATATCCAACAACTGTGCGAAATATGGTTCAAATCGGTCCATAACCTGATATAGCTGCCATATAAACCGATCTAGGGTCTTGACTTCTTGTGCCTCTAGAGGGCGCAATTCTTATCCGATTTAAATGAATTTTGCACGACGTGTTTTGTTATGATATCCAACAACTGTGCCAAGTATGGTTCAAATCAGTTCATAACCTAATATAGCTGTCATATAAACCGATCTGGGATCTTGACTTCTTGAGCCTGTAGAGGTCGCAATTATTATCCGATTTGCCTGAAATTTTTTACGACGGATTCTCTCATGACCGTCAACATACGTGTTTATTATGGGCTGAATCGGTCTATAGCCCGATACAGCTCCCATATAAATCGATCTCTCTATTTTACTTCTTGAGCCCCCAAAGGGCGCAATTCTTATTCGAATTGGATGACATTTTACACAGGTCTCCAACAAATAATTTAATATCTTGATATCGCTCTAATAGCAGAGCAAATCTTTACTTATATCCTTTTTTTGCCTAAGAAGAGATGCCGGGAAAAGAACTCGACAAATGCGATCCATGGTGGAGGATATATAAGATTCGGCCCGGCCGAACTTGGCACGCTTTTACTTGTTTTTATATACGAGTCCGAACGGCGTTCCGCAGTGCGACACTTCTTTGGAGGAAATTTTTAAATAACCTCGCAAATGTCGTCAACCACTCGCCAGGATTTGAACGCGTTCAACATCATAGGCTACAATGGCACGAATTCGACATCCGCATTCAGGGCGAAGTGTCCCCACCCTAAAAATATATTAGAGAGTTAAAGAAGGCGCAACGGAGCGGGCCCGGTTCGGCTAGTATCCAATAAATACCTTTTTGGGTATTTATAATTTTGCAGATATCTTGGGTATAAAAACATTTTCCAAACAATTTTTAATATCTGATCTTCTGTTCTCATAAAATCGGATTTTAGTTATAGTCTTGAGGCAAAAATTGGTAACTTTTCATCCGATTTAAATGAAATTTGGCACAGTGAGTTCTGGTAGACCCCTACTCCTTTCTGTGAAGATCGGACTATATTTGAATATATCTGTCCTATAGACCGACCGATCGATCTCTCGATATAGGGTGTTGAGGCCATAAAAGATCCATTCATTATTCAAGTTCGATGAAATTCGGCAAAGTGTGTTCTAGTAGACCCCCACCCATACCTTTCACATGTGGTCCAGATCGGACCATATTTGGATATAGCTGCCATATAGACCGATCTCCCGATATAGTGTAATGAGCCTATAAAATAAGCATTTTTCATCTTATTCCAATGAAATTTGGCACAGCGAGTTCTGGTACCCCTATTAACCTTTTTGTTAAATATCGTCCAGATCGGACCATATTTGGATTTAGCTGCCATATAGACCGAACTTCTGATATAGAGTATTGAGCTCATAAAAGGAGCATTTTTTATCCATTTTTGATGACATTTGAAACAGTAAGTTTTGATAGACCTCTACACCTTTGTGTCGCATATCCTTCAGATCGGACCATATTTGGATATAGCTGCCATATAGACCGAATTCCCCATACAGAGTATTGAGCCCAAAAAAGGAGCATATTTTTCATCTGATTTGGATGAATCTTTATTCAGAATTACAGTCTCGATTTTACAATTGCAATTCTTGAGCTTATAAAATATTTTCTTTGTGAATATAGTTTTAATGGTTGATTATTGGATGAAATATGTCATTGGTTTGACATATTTTATCAATTATAAATACCCATGTTCTAGAGAGCAAAATATTTCCCCTAAGTCCCTGGGCTTATGTTCTTGTGCATGGACACAAATATGTGCAATAGTATGAGTTAGCTTGTCCGCCAATGATTTAATGCTATACCTAATGCCTCTAGACTAGAGATGTACGCGTGATTTTCCACTATGCTTGCGCATGCTCACTAGAAAAAAAAATTTGCTCACGCACGTTTACGCATGATTTTTTATGTCGACTCACGTTCAAGCACGCTCATCAGACAAAAATATAACTCACGCTCGCTCACACACAACTTTCACGAAAATCACGAATCACGAGGCAATCACGACTCTCGAGGCACTCACGACACATGAGACAATCACGAGACACTCGCGAGATAATCACGACTCACGTGCCATGGTTAAATCAAAATTTTTCCATTCAGAGAATAATAATTTTTTTTCCATGCGTCTCAAATCTAACAGCTATGTTCGAATATAAATACACAAAATGTATCAGCGCTACATATCCACTTATTTGCTCTTTTAATTTTTTTGTATCTGTAGACAGTTAAAATACCAAATGATTTGAGGGCATGCAAAAATTTTGTTTTTCGTAATTTTTTTAAACTTTAGTCATGATTTTCTCGTGAGTGTCTAGAGAGTCGTGATTAGATGTGGATCTCACTCATAAATCACCTACGAGTGACATCTCACGAATCACGTGCTCACCTCTACTCTGGACATTGTGGCTGGACAGATGGGTCACTGTCTGATAGAAAAACATTTTGAAGGAAACTATAGAACAATGGTGGGCACACTAACACATATGCTCACTTTTCTCTAGTCTATGGGCCTATGTTGTGCACGCACACAATGATGAGTGTGTGTGTATTTGTTCAACTATAGAATATCTGCTGTATGTGTGTTCCGCATTGGCAGACAGAAGGAGTTCCACTTTAGGTTATCATTTCTTTGAGAACTTTTCTGAATTAGCGTATATGACCAATCGCAAGTTGTTGGGCTTTTTAAAGCGATCTGGATGGTTGAACGGTAGGACCTAGAAGGCATCCTCTTTCAATTGTTCCTGTGGTATCACAATGGACGAAAACATCTGAATAGGTTTGATGTCCTTTATTTACAATTTCAGAACTCTGTCCCCATCTGTAAATAAAAGTACGAATTAAAAACAAATCTTCTAACCGCCTTGTATTTACTGTCAAGGTGTAACCGTATCCTAATCTTGAGTGCCCTAGTTCGATTCGTAAAGAATATCCCATTTTGTATGTTTTAGTACCTAAATGTATGATTGTGAATAATCTTCTGGTCACCCAAAATGTACAGGCAAGCTGTTGTGAATTTCAACAACTGCGCTCAGTACGGTCTAAATCGTTCTAAATCCTAATATTGCTCCCATATAAACCGATCTCCCGATTTGACTTCATGAGCCATTACAAGCCGCCATTTTTGTCCCATTTGGCTGTAATTTCGCATGTAGTGTTTTGTTATGACTTCAAACAAATGTGCCAAATACGGCCAAAATCAGTCTATAACCTGATATAGCTTCCATGTAAACCGGTCTCTCGATCATCCTTGTTCTGTTCCTAGAAGCTTTAATTTTTATTAGTTTCACAGAAGTTTGGTATTAGAATAAAACAAGTAAAAGCGTGTTAAGTTCGGCCGGGCCGAATCTTATATACCCTCCACCATGGATCGCATTTGTCGAGTTCTTTTCCCGGCATCTCTTCTTAGGGAAAAAAGGATATAAAAAAAGAGTTTCTCTGCTATTAAAACGATATCATGATATGGTCCGGTTCGGACCACAATTAAATTATATGTTGGAGACCTGTGTAAAATTTCAGCCAATTCGTATAAGAATTGCGCCCATTGGGGCTCACGAAGTAAAATAGAGAGAACGATTTATATGGGATCTGTATCGGGCTATAGACCGATTCAGACCATAATAAACACGTATATTGATGGTCATGAGAGGATCCGTCGTACAAAATTTCAGGCATATCGGATAATAATTGAGACCTCTAGCGGCTCAAGAAGTCAAGATCCCAGATCGCTTTATATGGCAGCTATATCAGGTAATGAACCGATTTGAACCTTATTTGAAAAAGTTGTTGAAAGTAAAAATAAAATACGTCATGCAAAATTTCAGCCAAATCGGATAGGAATTGCGCTCTCTAGAAGCTCAAGAAATCAAATCCCCAGATCTGTTTATATGACAGCTATATCAGGTTATGGACCGATTTGAACCATACTTGGCACAGTTGTTGGATATCATAACGAAATACTTCGTGCAAAAATTCATTCAAATCGGATAAGAATTGTGCCCTCTAGAGGCTCAAGAAGTCAAGACCCAAGATCGGTTTATATGGCAGCTATATCAGGTTATGAACCGATTTAAACCATACTTGGCACAGTTGTTGGGTATCATAACAAAACACGTCGTGCGAAAATTCATTCAAATCGGATAAGAATTGTGCCCTCTAGAGGCTCAAGAAGTCAAGACCCAAGATCGGTTTATATGGCAGCTATATCAGGTTATGGGCCGATTTGAACCATACTTGGCACAGTTGTTTGATATAATAGCAAAACACGTCGCGCAAAATTTCATTACAATCGGATAAGAATTGCGCACTCTAGAGGCTCAAGAAGTCAAGATCCAAGATCGGTTTATATGGCAGCTATATAAGGTTATGGACCGATTTGAACCATACTTGGCACAGTTGTTGGATGTCATAACAAAACACGTCGTGCAAAATTTCATTCTGATCGGATAAGAATTGCGCACGCTAGAGGCTCAAGAAGTCAAGACCCAAGATCGGTTTATATGGCAGCTATATCAGGTTATGGACCGATTTGAACTATACTAGGCGCAATTGTTGGATATCATAACAAAACACGTCGTGCAAAATTTCATTCCAATCGGATAAGAATTGCGCACTCTAGAGGCTCAAGAAGTCAAGACCCAAGATCGGTTTATATGGCAGCTATATCAGGTTATGGACCGATTTGAACTATACTTGGCACAGTTGTTGGATATCATAACAAAACACGTCGTGCGAAATTCCATTCCATTCGGATGAGAATTGCGGCCTCTAGAGGCTCAAGAAGTCAAGACCCAAGATCGGTTTATATGGCAGCTATATCAGGTTATGGGCCGATTTGAACCATACTTGGCATAGTTGTTGGATGTCATAACAAAACACGTCGTGCAAAATTTCATTCCAATCGGATAAGAATTGCGCACTCTAGAGGCTCAAGAAGTCAAGACCCAAGATCGGTTTATATGGCAGCTATATCAAAACATGGACCGATATGGCCCATTTACAATACCAACCGACCTACACTAATAAGAAGTATTTGTGCAAAATTTCAAGTGGCTAGCTTTACTCCTTCGGAAGTTAGCGTGCTTTCGACAGACAGACGGATGGACGGTCGGACATGGCTAGATCGACATAAAATGTCACGACGATCAAGAATATATATACTTTATGGGGTCTCAGACGAATATTTCGAGTAGTTACAAACAGAATGACGAAATTAGTATACCCCCCATCTTATGGTGGAGGGTATAATTATGCCCTACAACAAAATTTATTTTGTATACATTTTTAGCAGAATCCATGGTGGTGGGTTCCCACGCTTTTACTTGCTTCTTTTCGCCCTCATCCTTTTGCACCAGATGTTTTTGAAATAACATTTCAAAATTCTACCTCTAATCATCCGCTCTGTAGAAAGTTAAGCCTTTTCGTACCTTTTTGAGTACCTAAATGTACAAACTTCCAAAAACTCTTAGTTAGTTGAGGTTGCCACGGTGTACCAAAATTCAGAGCTCTAGTTCTATTTACAAAGAAAGTACCAAATAGTTCCAATTGTGGTACTAAACGTACCATTTATCCCACTTCCTGTACAAATTTCCAAGCATTTTTAACAAACCTTATTTTTTCGAGACGTTTTTTAATTTAAGCCCATTTCGTACTTATCGCTGCTTTTTAGTACCTAAACATACGAATAACACCAAATCCAGCCTTATCCCGGGCCTATGACCCAAGACCAACAATCGTGCAAAATTTCATGATTATAGCTTTAGCTTCAGCCAGTCAGTCATGTAACTCTTTCATACATATATACTCGTAGATAAAATATGGCCAATAGAACATAGGACATCAACAAACTCTCTCCACCGAGCTCTATCGTTGGCCAAAACCTTGGCTGGATTCCACGACATATGGGTTGATTCCAACTTTCTTTTCCTACAGAGAATCCATGTGTTTTTCGGGCGTCCCTCCCTCGCTGTCCTTGCGGGTTCCAGTCTAGGACATTTCTCGCTATATCGTCGCGCGGTCGGCATAAGATATGACCCAACGAAGTCTATTTTCTCTTCCGGATTTCTAAATTGACAGGAGAAGTATTTGTCGTAGGCATCCATTTATGAAAACTTGGACTTTTCGGGTAGTCCCTGTGTCAAGCTCCAAGTTTTACACATTACTGTTAAAGATTCTGACTGATGTATTATGTGAGATGTCACTTTATCTCCGAGTTTTGTTGAGTTAAAGATAGGCGCTTCTAACCTTGTTGATACGTACGTGTATGCCTGCCTCTGATCCTCCGTCCTTTGTTATTTTGATGCCAAGATAGGAGAAGTTGTCATCGTCTGCAATGATATGGTCGTTTATAGTGAGCGGTGTCAGATTTGATGTTCCTATCCCCATCAATTTGGTATTTGCTATGTTGATCCTCGAAGGGATGCGAAGAGACATCACTATTTTTTCAGGGATACCCTTATTCAACTGCGTACACTCTAAGACTGCCAGTAACTTTATCGTCTTGTTAAGTGCAATCGGGCAATACATATATATGGGAGCTATATCTAAATCTGAACCGATTTTTACCGAAATCAATAGCGTTCGTCCTTGGGTCAAAAAAGTGACATGCGAAAAATTTCTTGACGATTGGACAACAAATACGATCTGTACCTTGATTACAAGACTCACAGACGGACATGGCTAAACCGAATCAGAAAATGATTCTGAGTCGATCGGTCTAGCTCTTCTCCTTCTTGGCGTAGCGAACTGACTGACTGAAATTATAATCCCCCGTACCACAGTGGTGGTGTAGGAACGATACACTCTTCAACAACGCGCAATAGAGAGATGATTATTGACTTTTTTATGGTGTTGATATGGACAATGGATGGTGTTGATATGGACAACGTTTTCTTTCAACAAGACGGCGCACAGTGGGAGAAGCCCGAAAAAACTAGTAAAAGATATGCCGAGTGAGAATGGTTAAAAATATTTCTTTGAAATTTGCCATGCGTAGAGCTGTTAGCAATATTGTGTGCAAATTTTCAAGGCCCTAGGTTATCTGGGGGCCTTTTGGCAGGCCTCTGAAGTTGGTCGGCGGGCAGTGCTGACTGTGTAATACCCTATAACTAACCTATTAGTACAATGCGGGAGCTATATCCAATTCTGAACCAATTTGGAGGACATCGGCGGGTGTTTTCAGCGGGGTTATTAAATAATCCGTATCAAATTTCGAGCAAATTTGCTCAAACTGTAATAAATACGGTTGACAAATAACATTATTGCAAATTACCCAAAATATGATGAACATATATAAGGGAGCTTTAACTAAATCTGAATCGATTTCGAACAAACGTTATGGATATTGTGGTAGTCGTTGAGGAAAGCGTTGTGCAAAATTTTGGCAAGATTGGCCAATAAATGTGCTTGAAGAGGTTCTAGAACTGGGGCTATATACATATATGGCAGCTATATATAAATCTGAACCGATTTTATACTCTTATAACTCACCAGCAATATTATGAGTAACAAGTAAAAGCGTGCTAAGTTCGGCCGGGCCGAATCTTATATACCCTCCACCATGGATCGCATTTGTCGAGTTCTTTTCCCGGCATCTCTTCTTAGGCAAAACAGGATATAAGAAAAGATTTGCTATGCTATTAGAGCGATATCAAGATATGGTCCGGTTTAGACCACAATTAAATTATTTGTTGGAGACCTGTGTAAAATGTCATCCAATTCGAATAAGAATTGCGCCCTTTGGGGGCTCAAGAAGTAAAATAGAGAGATCGATTTATATGGGAGCTGTATCGGGCTATAGACCGATTCAGACCATTATAAACACGTATGTTGATGGTCATGAGAGAATCCGTCGTACAAAATTTCAGGCAAATCGGATAATAATTGCGACCTCTACAGGCTCAAGAAGTCAAGATCCCAGATCGGTTTATATGACAGCTATATCAGGTTATGAACCGATTTGACCCATACTTGGCACAGTTGTTGGATATCATAACAAAACACGTCGTGCCAAAATTCATTCAAATCGGACAAGAATTGCGCCCTCTAGAGGCTCAAGAAGTCAAGACCCAAGATCGGTTTATATGACAGCTATATCAGGTTACAGAACGATTTGAACCATTCTTGGCACAGATGTTGGATATCATGACAAAACACGTCGTGCGAATCATTCCAATCGGATAAGAATTGCGCACTCTAGAGGCTCAAAAAGTCAAGACCCAAGATGGGTTTATATGGCAGCTATATCAGATTATGGACCGATTTGAACCATACTTGACACAGTTGTTGGATATCATAAGAAAACACGTCGTGCAAAATTTCATTCCAATCGGATAAGAATTGCGCACTCTAGAGGCTCAAGAAGTCAAGACGCAAGATCGGTTTTTATGGCAGCTATATCAAAACATGGACCGATATGGCCCATTTACAATACCAACCGACCTACACTAATAAGAAGTATTTGTGCAAAATTTCAAGCGGCTAGCTTTACTCCTTCGGAAGTTAGCGTGCTTTCGACAGACAGACGGACGGACGGACATGACAGACGAACGGACATGTCAAAATGTCACGACGATCAAGAATATATATTCTTTGTGGGGTCTCAGACGAATATTTCGAGTAGTTACAAACAGAATGACGAAATTAGTATACCCCCCATCCTATGGTGGAGGGTATAACAAGAGAATTATTTCTGCCAAATTTGAGAAAATCGGTTAACAAATGAGCACTTTATTGGAATAAAGTGCTCAAGAAGTCAAGACTCAAGATCGGTTTATATGGCAGCTATATCAGGTTATAGACCGATTTAGACCATACTTTGCACAATTGTTGGAAGTTATACCAAAACGACATATGTAAAATTTCAACCATATTGGTTAGGAATTGCGCCCTCTAGAAGCCTAAGCCGGCTTATATGGCGGCTATATCAGGTTATGGACTGATTTAGACCATACTGGGCATTGTTGTTGGAAGTCGTACCATAACACCACGTGGAAAATTGTATAAGAATTGCGCCCTCTAGAATCTCAAGAAGTCAAGACCCAAGATCGATTTATATGGCCACTATATCAAAACATGGACCGACTTGGCCCATTTACATTCTTAACTGACCTACACTTATAAGAAGTAAGCAAAGCTAATTTGCCCTTGAACATTCCATTAAGGGACTGGGGCAAACTTCTCACAAATCAATGGGTGATATCCTTTTTGTAGCCAAGTCCAAACGGCGTGTCGCAGAGCGACACATTTTTGGGAAGAAGTTTTTACATGGCACACTACCTCACAAATGTCGCCAGCATTAGCAGGGGATAAGCACCGTTGAAAATTTTTCTGATATTCCTGCCAGGATTCGAACCCAGGCGTTCAGCGTCATAGGTGGACTTGCTAACCTCTGCGCTACGGTGGCTTCCACATTAATAAGAAGTATTTGTGGAAAATTTTAAGAAGTATTTGTGCAAAATTTCAAGCGCCTAGCTTTACTCCTTCGAATGTTAACATGCTTTCGACAGACGGACGGACGGACATGGTTAGATCGGCTTATAATGTCATGACGATCAAGAATATATATACTTTATTGGTCTTGGATGCATATTTCGAGGTGTTACAAGTGGAATGACGAAATGAGTATACCCCCATATACAAGTTTTAGTGCTCAAATTTTTCCTAAAAAAATATTTTTTTCATAGTGTACCAGTTTACTCATTGTTAAAAAAAAAAACTGGAAACTTCTTTTGACTATATGAGGCATTTTTGCCGGTGTTTGAGAAACTAAAGATCCATATGAAATGGTTCTTCCTCCTTTTGTTGTTGCCAGCCAGCAGATAATGATGGTGAAGATGATGATGCTGCTGGCCAGAACAAACATGTTGTAAATTCAATGATGCATTTAGCCAAAGCAATTTTCTGGCACATTCACAAAGTCGCACCTAACGTTCGACTCCAAAATAAATCTCAGAAATGTTCCCCATACCAGAACATCAACACAAAATTCTCTTTTCGGAAACATTTTTTCTTCAACCTTCATATTTCCTACTCTAATTTGTCAGTGTTTCACTTTGTTGTGTCTTTTCTTTTCTTCATTTTTTTTCTAATTCCCTTGGCAATAAAAAGGAAGTACTGGTTTTTCTCCTTTTACAGTTGAAAGTTCAAAAATCTTGCCTACCAAAAAGGACATTCCAACAAAAAAGACCGTTTTACACAATCTAAGTGTTTTCCATTTTTCTCACTAGTCTTGTTGGGGGGGTGGGGCAAATATTTTTCTAAATGATCTGCAACAAGAAAATGTCTTTTTGTGGTGGCAGAAGATGTTCCATCTCAGGAATTTAGCCTGGTCATAATGGACCTAAGGCAAATGAGGACAAACATTTGAACGTGTCAGCTTATAAAGCAGAGGAGTTGCAGCGAGGAAGACTATTAAAAGGAAACAGTGGTTTGGGAAGGCTAAAAGTGAGGGAAGGCTAAAGCTTAATAGGAATAAGGGTATGAAAAAGGTACTGTGCTCTATATGGCTGCCTTTCAGTAAAGTCAATCTATGATTACCATGTTTGGAGTAGATGTCTACGAAAAGGTTACGCGATTTTGGTTTGGTTAAGTTTGTGTGGCTGTGTGCCATCAAACTCACTTGGATGTTTTCGTCCATTGTGATGCCACAGGAACAGGAGAAGAAAGATGCCTTCTAGTTTCTACTGTTGAACTAACTATCCAGATCTCTTTAAAAAGCCCAACCACTTGCGAATGTTCGCATCCGCTATATCAGACAAGTTCTCAAAAAGTTTAGAACCTAAAGTGGAACTCCTTCAGACTGCCACTGCTGGACATACACACAACAGATGTTCAAGAGTCTCTTCCTCGACGCTCTTACAGCTGCGACAAAAGTCGTTACTCCTAGAACCACTGCAAGCACATTATTCAGAATTAGATATATCTCCCATATATACGTTCGTGAGGGGTTCCCAGTTCAATATTTCGAGGTGTTACACACGGACGTGGTGGGTATAAAAATGGAAAAAGTGAAATCGTTTTATTTAGCTAAAGGCAAATTACATGCATTGCTAGAAAGTTCTTCATTCGAAGACGAGGATGCGATTTTATTTGGTTAAAATGACTCGATATGGACATATTCGATTGAAAGTGCAAAAAGTGTAACACTATAAGAGGGTTACATATGATGTTATATATGAGTGTAACATAAGTATAACATTTGTTTTTATACCCACCATCATAGGATAGGTGTATACTAATCCAGTCACTCCGTTTGTAACACCGCGAAATGTTCGTCTAAGACCCCATAAAGTTTATAAATTCTGGATCGTCTCGACATTCTGAGTCGAT
This sequence comes from Stomoxys calcitrans, assembly GCF_963082655.1. Lineage (NCBI taxonomy): Eukaryota > Metazoa > Arthropoda > Insecta > Diptera > Muscidae > Stomoxys > Stomoxys calcitrans. The sequence continues at coordinate 45,426,773 of NC_081552.1, forward strand.
CTAGCCATGTCTGTCCGCCTGTCGAAATCAAGATAGCAGTCGAATGCCTAAAGCTGGCCGCTTGAAATTTTGCACAGATTAAGAATTGGTGTAGGTCATTAGAAATGGCAAATGGGCCACATCGGCTCAGATTTGGATAAAGCTCCCATAGAAGTCACAATTTTTGTCCGCTTTGCCTTATTATTTTCACCAACTGTGCCAAGTATGGTCAAAATCGGTCTATAACCTGATATAGCTCCCATATAAACCGATCTCCCGATTTGGCTTCTGTATCCCCTGGAAGCCGCAATTTTTTGTCCGATTTAGCTAAAATTTTGCAGATAGAGTTCTATTATGACTTCCAAAAACTGTGCCAAGTACGTTCCGTATTGGTCTATAACCTGATATAAATAGCTCCCATATTAACTGATCCCCCGATTAGACTTTGCATGCGGTGTTCTGTTACGACTTTCAAAAACTGTGCCAAATACGGTTCAAATCGGTCTATAACGTGATATAGCTCCCATATAAACCGATCTCCCGATTTTCTGATTTGACTTCCTGAGTCCTTACAAGCCACAATTTTTTGTCCGATTTTACTAAAATTTTGCATGCGGTGTTCTGTTATGACTTTCGATTGTCCTTGCTCGGTTTGCACAGGCTTTAAGTTTTGCTGGTTCGACTGAAGTTTAGTTTGTAGAATAAAATTATGCCCTTCAACTTAATTAGTTATGTATACATTTTTAGCAGAATCCATGGTGGTGGGTTCCCCAGATTCGGCGCGGCCGAACTTAGCACGCTTTTACTTGTTTAAATTTCAGCGAAATCGGAAAAATTGCAACATTAATGGACTTAAGACCCTAAATCGCCAGATCGGTTTATAAGGTAGATATATGCAATTATAGACCTCATTGGGCCATTCAAAAACTTAACCTGCGTATAGAAGAAATACGAGCCTGTGCCAAGTTTCAACTCAATTTCTCAATTTTTAAAGACTGTAGCGTGATTACAACTGACGAACAGACACACGGGCATCGTTAAACTGTCTTAGAATTTTACGACAATCCGAAATAGGTGTCGGAAATGGATATGTGGATGTGTTGCAAGCGAAATCACTATGTGCATATATCCCCTATCCCATGGTGGTGGTCATACAAATGTATAAGACTTTCTATTCAACAAATATTTGTTACCTTTTAGTTCTTTAGAAACCACTGTCTTCTACAAATGGCCACATCTCGTTGTATGGCATCATTAAAATTAAAAACCTGAAATAATTTCTATGGTCTTCTCATACACCAGCACCATCCATATGTCCTGGCAGGTCATAGCAAGAGCGATGTACGAGTATATCTTCTTTAACAACTTAGGAGTCATTTTCTTGCCTGGCATTTCCTGAAGGCGCTTGCCCCCAAGAGCGGTAGTTTTGCTATGAATTTGAAGTAATTGGCACTTGGAAGTTATTTCTGTTTCCATTTCCTTCAAATGGTGTTTTCTTGCTTTTGTTGTTAGTATTTCTGCCGTTGTTGTTGTTGGCAATTATCATTTGTTGCAGCTGTAAAGATTTTTGCAGCAATTACCTGATGATTGTCGACTTTTTGTCGACTTTAAATGCTCGGTTGGCATTTAATTGCTAAGCAGACAGAAACACTTCAATGGCCGGCAAGCACTTTTAGATAAGTTGAGTTTTCTAAAGGACAGACAGACAGACAGACAGATAGACAGGGAGATGAGGAGCAACAAAGGTAAAGGCGATAAATGGCGCAAAATGGTCAGATATGTGAGTGAGAGAAAATTTTATGTCAGCCACTTTAGGCTAAATTAAAAAAAACAAGTAAAAGCGTGCTAAGTTCGGCCGGGCCGAATCTTATATACCCTCCACCATGGATCGCATTTGTCGAGTTCTTTTCCCGGCATCTCTTCTTAGGCAAAAAAGGATATAAGAAAAGAGTTGCTCTGCTATTAAAACGATATCAAGATATGGTCCGGTTCGGACCACAATTAAATTATATGTTGGAGACCTGTGTAAAATTGCAGCCAATTCGTATAAGAATTGCGCCCATTGGGGCTCACGAAGTAAAATAGAGAGAACGATTTATATGGGATCTGTATCGGGCTATAGACCGATTCAGACCATAATAAACACGTTTGTTGATGGTCATGAGAGGACCCGTCGTACAAAATTTCATTCAAATCGGATAAGAATTGTGCCCTCTAGAGGCTCAAGAGGTCCAGACCCAAGATCGGTTTATATGGCAGCTATATCAGGTTATGAACCGATTTAAACTATACTTGGCACAGTTGTTGGGTATCATAACAAAACACGTCGTGCGAAATTTCATTTCAATCGGATAATAATTGCGCACTCTAGAGGCTCAAGAAGTCAAGACCCAAGATCGGTTTATATGGCAGCTATATCAGGTTATGGACCGATTTGAACCATACTTGGCACAGTTGTTGGATATAATAACAAAACACGTCGTGCAAAATTTCATTCTGATCGGATAAGAATTGCGCACGCTAGAGGCTCAAGAAGTCAAGACCCAAGATCGGTTTATATGGCAGCTATATCAGGTTATGGACCGATTTGAACCATACTTGGCACAGTTGTTGGATATCAAAACAAAACACGTGGTGCAAAATTTCATTCCAATCGGATAAGAATTGCGCACTCTAGAGGCTCAAGAAGTCAAGACCCAAGATCGGTTTATATGGCAGCTATATCAAAACATGGACCGATATGGCCCATTTACAATACCAACTGACCTACACTAATAAGAAGTATTTGTGCAAAATTTCAAGCGGCTAGCTTTACTCCTTCGGAAGTTAGCGTGCTTTCGACAGACAGACGGACGGACGGACGGACGGACGGACGGACAGACGGACGGACATGGCTAGATCGACATAAAATGTCACGACGATCAAGAATATATATACTTTATGGGGTCTCATACGAATATTTCGAGTAGTTACAAACAGAATGACGAAATTAGTATACCCCCCATCTTATGGTGGAGGGTATAAAAACAGGCTATTTTGAGGGTTATGGCAATACAATTTTGTACCCACCTCAAGTCATTCCGTTTGTAACACCTCAAAATAATGATCCAAATAATGATAATAAGACCCCATAAAGTAAATAAAGTATATAGTCGAAATTCTGATTCGAACGCCCTAGTCGTAGGTCGTTGGGGTTTGCAAATGGGCCATATCGGTTCAGATTTGGATATAGCTCCCATATAAACCGATCACCCGATTTGACTTCATGAGCCCATGGAAGTCATAATTTTTGTCCGATTTGGCTGAAATTTTGAACATAGTTTTCTGTTATGGGCCAGCGGGGTCATTGGGCGGTACTTCTTCGGTGATGATCAAGACCGCCACGTTACTGTAAATGGGAATCGCTATCGTTCAATGATAACAGAATATTTTTGGCCCCAATTAGATGATATGGGCTTGGAAAACATGTGGTTCCAACAGGACGGCGCCACAAGCCACACAGTAAATGTCACAGTCAATTTATTGGAAACCAAGTTTAGAGAACACTAAATTATTTCCTATGGAGCTATGTTAAGTCTATGGTCTATGGTCTATGCTAACAAGCCAGCAACGATTGATGAACTTCGTACGAATATCGAAAGCGAAATTGCAGCAGTGTCGACCGATTTATGGTTGAAAACCGTCGAAAATTGGGTTCAGCGTCTGGACTTCTGCAAGTATGCCAGTGGCGAACATGCAAAAGAAATCGAGTTTCATATGGAGTCGAACGAATGGAGTCGAACGAACTTTCACAGAAATGAAGTATATCATTGATATCCACAACCGTTTTCGTTATATCCTCCACCATAGGATGGAGGTACACTAATCTAGTCATTCCGTTTGTAACACCTCGAAATATTGATCTAGCACCCCATAAAGCTTATATATTCTTGATCGCCTCGACATACTGAGTCGATCTAGCCATGTCCGTCTGTCTGTCTGTGGAAGGCACCCTAACTTTCGAAGGAGTAAAGGTAGACGCTTGAAATTTTGCAAATATTCTTCCTATTAGTAGAATTCAGTTGGGTTTGTAAAAGGGCCATATCGGTCCATATTTAGATATAGCTCCCATATGAACCGACCTTCCGATTTGACGTCTTGAGCCTCTAGAGGGCGCAATTTTTTTAAGGATGTCTTATTTAATGGATGTCTTAAGTATGGTTCGAATCGGTTTTAAGCTTGATATAAATAATTTCGTCATTCTATTTGTAACTACTCGAAATATTCGACTAAGACCCCATAAAGCATATATATTTTTGATCGTCGCGACATTTTATGTCGATCTAGCCATGTCCGATGTCCGTCCGTCCGCCCGTCCGTCTGTCTGTCGAAAGCACGCTAACTTCCGAAGGCGTAAAGCTAGCCGCTTGAAATTTTGCACAAATACTTCTTATTAGTATAGGTCGGTTGGTATTGTAAATGGGCCATATCGGTCCATAACCTGGTATAGCTGCCACATAAACCGATCTTGGGTCTTGACTTCTTGAGCCTCTAGAGTGCTCAATTCTTATCCGATTAGAATGAAATGACGTGAAAACCACGTGTTTTGTTTTGATATCCAACAATTGTGCCAAATATGGTTCAAATAGGTCCATAACCTGATATAGCTGTCATATAAACCGATCTTGGGTCTTGACTTCTTGAGTCTCTAGAGAACGCAATTCTTATCCGATTGGAAAGAATTTTTGTACGACGTGTTTCGTTATGGTATCCAACAACTGTGCCAAGTATGATTCAAATCGGTTCATAACCTGATATAGCTGCCATATAAACCGATCTGGGATCTTGACTTCTTGAGTCTCTAGAGAACGCAATTCTTATCCGATTGGAATGAAATTTTGTACGGCGTGTTTCGTTATGATATCCAACAACTGTGCCAAGTATGATTCAAATCGGTTCATAACCTGATATAGCTGCCATATAAACCGATCTGGGATCTTGACTTCTTGAGCCTCTATTATTATCCGATTTGCCTGAAATTTTGTACGACGGATCCTCTCATGACCATAAACTTACGTGTTTACTATGGTCTGAATCGGTCTATAGCCCGATACAGCTCCCATATAAATCGATCTCTCTATTTTACTTCTTGAGCCCCCAAAGGACGCAATTCTGATTCGAATTGGCTGACATTTTACACAGGTCTCCAACATATAATTTAATTGTGGTCTAAAACGGATCATATCTTGATATCGCTCTAATAGCATAGCAAATCTTTTTTTATATATCTTTTTATACCCTCCACCATAAGATGGGGGGTATACTAATTTCGTCATTCTGTTTGTAACTACTCGAAATATTCGTCTGAGACCCCATAAGGTATACATATTCTTGATCGTCGTGAAATTTTATGTCGATCTAGCCATGTCCGTCCGTCTGTCCATCCGTCCGTCCGTCCGTCCGTCCGTCCGTCCGTCCGTCTGTCTGTCGAAAGCACGCTAACTTCCGAAGGAGTAAAGCTAGCCGCTTGAAATTTTGCACAAATACTTCTTATTAGTGTAGGTCGGTTGGTATTGTAAATGGGCCATATCGGTCCATGTTTTGATATAGCTGCCATATAAACCGATCTTGGGTCTTGACTTCTTGAGCCTCTACCGTGCGCAATTCTTATCCGATTGGAATGAAATTTTGCACGACGTGTTTTGTTATGATATCCAACAACTGTGTCAAGTATAATTCAAATCAGTCCATAACCTGATATAGCTGCCATATAAACCGATCTTGGGTCTTGACTTCTTGAGCCTCTAGCGTGCGCAATTCTTATCCGATCAGAATGAAATTTTGCACGATGTGTTTTGTTATGACATCCAACAACTGTGCCAAGTATGGTTCAAATCGGTCCATAACCTGATATAGCTGCCATATAAAACGATCTTGGGTCTTGACTTCTTGAGCCTCTAGAGGGCGCAATTCTTATCCGAATGGAATGGAATTTTGCACGACGTGTTTTGTTATGATACCCAACAACTGTGCCAAGTATGGTTCAAATCGGTCCATAACCTGATATAGCTGCCATATAAACCGATCTTGGGTCTTGACTTCTTGAGCCTCTAGAGAGCACAATTCTTATCCGATTTGAATGAATTTTTGCACCAAGTATTTCGTTATGATATCTAACAACTGTGCCAAGTATGGTTGAAATCGGTCCATAACCTGATATAGCTCTCATATAAACAGATCTGGGGATTTGACTTCTTGAGCTTCTAGAGGTCGCAATTCCTATCCGATTTGGCTGAATTTTTGCATGACGTATTTTATTTTTACTTTCAACAACTGTGTCAAATAAGGTTCAAATCGGTTCATAACCTGATATAGCTGCCATATAAACCGATCTGGGATTTTGACTTCTTGACCCCTAGAAGTCGCAATTATTATCCGATATGCCTGAAATTTTGTACGACGGATTCTCTCATGACCATTAACATACGTGTTTATTATGGTCTGAATCGGTCTATAGGCCGATACAGCTCCCATATAAATCGATCTCTCTATTTTACTTCTTGAGCCCCCAAAGGGCGCAAATCTTATTCGAATTGGCTGACATTTTACACAGGTCTCCAACATATAATTTAATTGTGGTCCGAACCGGACCATATCTTGATATCGTTTTAATAGCAGAGTAACTCTTTTCTTATATCCTTTTTTGCCTAAGAAGAGATGCCGGGAAAAGGAGTCGACAAATGCGATCCATGGTGGAGGGTATATAAGATTCGGCCCGGCCGAACTTAGCACGCTTTTACTTGTTTTGCCTAAGAAGAGATGCCGGGAAAAGAACTCGACAAATGCGATCCATGGTGGAGGGTATATAAGATTCGGCCTGGCCGAACTTTGCACGCTTCCACTTGTTTTTATTTCGACTATGTTTCCATGCTTGTTTCACCCAACCAGCTTATTTCTCTTAAACCGAATTAAATTTTATAAAAATATTTGGACAATATTTAAATATTTAAGTTTTCTCACCCTCTCCTTGTTTCTCCTATTTTCTACAGCGTAACCTGTTCTCCTATGTACCTCTTCCGGCCTTTGCATATCTTTGACAAATGTCATGTTACTCGGTTAGTTTTAACCATAAAAATAAATTGCATTTTAACCCACAATCAAGATTTTTTCTTCATTGTCTCTTTTTCCAAGACAACCCGCTTCCACATCCTCAACTAGAGCAATGGTTGGACGGTATGGCTGTTTGCAAAGCTAAAGTGCATTGCAATAGTGTCCAGTGTTTATAACCCTAAAATGCTCCAAAGGGTGGAGGTTTCAACTTTGACAGCTGAGTTTTTGCGAGCAAAGTTGTTTTTAAAAGGGTAACCAGGCTCTAAAAGGGGTCTAGCTCTCTCTGCTTATTTGGTTATATGGGACTAGTAATTGGACTTGTGTATACTGATTAGGGCTTTATTTGGTATTTTTCAGTGTGTTCAAGGAGGGACGGTGGGAAAAAGTTTATTGTCATTTGTGAATTTTTGTTATGCCTTCATCCAGACAATTTTGTTTACAATTTCCTTGTTACATGTGTATGGTGTATTTGTCGAAGACTTAGGGAGAGAAAAAGCCACTACAGTTAAAAAGATCTAAATGTGTAAGGAAAACCCGATTTCTTGGACAACAACAAATTTAATTTCTTTTCCATTTTGGAAGCAATAACTTTTACAAAAAAAGCATCAAACTTAAAAAAGTTGAAAAACAAGTAAAAGCGTGCTAAGTTCGGCCGGGCCGAATCTTATATACCCTCCACCATGGATCGCATTTGTCGAGTTCTTTTCCCGGCATCTCTTCTTAGGCAAAACCAGATCGGTTTATATGGCAGCTAAATCAGGTTATGAACCGACTTGTACTTTATTTGACATAGTTGTTGAAAGTAAAAATAAAAAACGTCTTGCGAAATTTCAGCCAAATCGGATAGGAATTGCGCACTCTAGAGGCTCAAGACGTCAAGACCCAAGATCGGTTTACATGACAGCTATATAAGGTTATGGACCGATTTGAACCATACTTCGCACAGTTGTTGGATATCATAACGAAACACGCCGTGCAAAATTTCATTCCAATCGGATAAGAATTGTGCCCTCTAGAGGCTCAAGAAGTCAAGACCCAAGATCGGTTTATATGGGAGCTATATCAGGTTATGGACCGATTCAAACCATACTTGGCACAGTTGTCGGATATCATAACAAAACACGTCGTGCAAAATTCCATTCCAATCGGATAAGAATTGCGCACTCTAGAGGCTCAAGAAGTTAAGACCCAAGAGCGGTTTATATGGCAGCTATATCAGGTTATGGACCAATTTGAACCATACTAAGCACAGTTGTTGGATATCATAACAAAACACGTCGTGCAAAATTTCATTCTGATCGGATAAGAATTGCGCACTCTAGAGGCTCAAGAAATCAAGACCCAAGATCGGTTTATATGGCAGCTATATCAGGTTATGGACCGATTTGAACTATACTTGGCACATTTGTTGGATATAATAACAAAATATGTCGTGCAAAATTTCATTCCAATCGGATAAGAATTGTGCCCTCTAGAGGCTCAAGAAGTCAAGACCCAAGATCGGTTTATATGGCAGCTATATCAGGTTATGGACCGATTTGAACTATACTTGGCACAGTTGTTGGATATCATAGCAAAACACGTCGTGCAAAATTTCCTTCCAATCGGATAAGAATTGCGCCCTCTAGAGGCTCAAGAAATCAAGACCCAAGAACGGTTTATATGGCAGCTATATAAGTACCGATTTGAACCATACTTGGCACAGTTGTTGGATATATTAAAAAAAAACACGTCGTACAAAATTTCATTTCAATCGGATAAGAATTGAGCACTCTAGAGGCTTAAGAAGTCAAGACCCAAGATCGGTTTATATGGCAGCTATATCAAAACATGGACCGATATGGCCCATTTACAATACCAACCGACCTACACTAATAAGAAGTATTTGTGCAAAATTTCAAGCGGGTAGCTTTACTCCTTCGGAAGTTAGCGTGCTTTCGACAGACAGACGGACGGACGGACGGACAGACGGACGGACATGGCTTGATCGACATAAAATTTCACGACGATCAAGAATATATATACTTTATAGGGTCTCAGACGAATATTTCGAGTAGTTACAATCAGAATGACGAAATTAGTATACCCCCCATCTTATGGTGGAGGGTATAAAAAGGATGTCGAAGGGCCCAACACAACTCACTGTCCCAAATTGCGGCGACATCGGACAATAAATGCGCTTTTTCTGGCCCCAAAACCTAAAACCGAGAGATAATAATAAGCCGATAATTCTAAGCCGATCGGTATACTTATCAATAGGTCTAGCTTCTTCTCCTTCATAGCGTTGCATATTAGTGGACAAAATTATAATACCCTGTATCACTGAGGTTGTGTAGGGTATAAATACCACCCCTAAGATTTCAGGCAAATGGAGCGATAATCTAAATCTCCAGATGTTCAAGAAATCAAATTCGGAGATCGCTTTTTATGGCAACTATATCCGATTCTGAGCCGATTTAGACCATACTTACCACTGTTGCCAAAACAACATGTACAAAATTTCAGCCAAATCGGATAAGAATTGCGCCCTCTAGAAGCTTATTGTCTAATCGGAAGATGGGTTAATATGACAGCGTTATCAAGTTATGAACCGATTTTAACCGTACATAATTGTTGGAAGTTATACCGAAACTTTACGTGCAACATTTCACCAAATCGTATAAAAATTGTGCCATCTAGAAGCTCAGGAGTCAAATCGGGAGTTCGATTTATATGGCAGCTATATCAAAACATTGACCATTTTGGCCCATTTGCAATCCCAACCGACCTACACTAATAACAAGTATTTATGAAAAATTTCCTTCCTTCCTTACTTCCATATACGACACGGATGTCGTAAAGCCTAACATAAGGCACTGTGTCAGTTTTCAGCGAAATAGGATTATAAATGCGCCTTTTATGGGCTTGGCACATTTCTCTGTCCCAAATTTAGGCAAAATCGGACAATATATGCGCTTTTATGGGCCCAAGACCTTAAATCGAGGGATCGGTCTATAGGAGGGCTATATCAAGATATTGTCCGATATATCCCATCTTCGAACCTAACCTGCCTACGGATAAAACAAGAATCCGTGCAAAGTTTCAGCCCAATATCTTTTTGTAGCGTGATTGCAACAAACAGACGGACGGACATGAATATATATATATATATATATTTTATTGGGTCGGAAATGGATATTTCGATGTGTTGCAAACGGAATGACAAAATGAATATAGCCCTTCGGTGGTGGGTATAAAAATTGACAAAATCTACTATGTAAAAAAAAAACAATCAAAAACGTGGTAATTTCGGCCTAGCCGAATCCGATGTACCCTCCACCATGGTTCACATTTGTCAAGACCTTTGCCTGGTATATCAAACAAAGGATAATGGCATCCTATTGGAGCCATATCAGGTTATGGAACGTTTCGGACCATACATGGTTTGAATGTTTGAGACCATAGTAGAAGACATTGCGTAAAATTTTAGCCTGTGGGAGGGACACAAAGTTCATTGTCATTGCAAAAGTAGGAAACCGTACCATACGAAAGCGAAAGATTTTCGCCTATGACAGTCGGTCATCCTTTATGATAAGGACTCTTGAGAGGTTGAGAGAAACATATCATATGGCAAAGATTCTTGGAGATCGCCTGTTTAGGCAACAGCGAGCATATAGTAAAGGCAAATCCATTGAAACAGCCTTTCACGACCTAGTCGTCTGCATAGAGGATTCTCTCGCTGTCAAGGAAAATACAATGGTAGCATTTCTTGACATTGAAGGTGCTTTCAATAATGTAGAACCGACGTCAATCATGTAGGAGTTGAAGTTTCTAACAACATTATTGCAAATTACCCAAAATCTAACGAACATATATATGGGAGCTATATCTAATTTTGAAATGATTTCTAGCAAACTTCTCAGGTATTGAGAGTCGTAAGAAAATCCTTCCTGCCAAATTTCGAGGGAGTCGGTTTACAAATGACCATTTTATTGAAATATTACTGCAAATAGGACGAACATATATAAGGGAGCTATATGAAAATCTTAACCGAATTTTTCAAATATACATAGGCTTTGTCTCTAGGCTGAAAAACATGCCTGTATTAAATTTTAAGACGATCGGATGAAAACTGCGACCTGTAGTTTGTACACAAATTAACATGGACAGACGGAGAGATAGACAGTCAGACATAGCTAAATTGAATCAGAAAGTGATTTCGAGTAGATCCGTATATTTATCAATGGATCTATCTCTCTTCCTTCAGAGTGTTGCCGATAAATGAACTAAGTTATAATACCCTGTACCACAGTAGTGGTGTTAGGTTAGGTTAGGTTGAAAAGAGGGTGCATATATTAATCCGCCCCATGCCACTCTGGACATACACCTAAGCCAGTAATCAGCATGTTGTGCGCACTAAAAACTATAAAGTAACCTCTAGAAAGAAAATTTTAAGTTAGGAATTCCGTGCTACTTATAAAATCCTTAATTGTTTTCAATACCACTCCCCTAAGTTGGTTTATGTCTGGTATTGTGTCTCCACCTAAGTGCCGGTATCTGTTACACGCGAAAGTCGGGCAATGACAAAGGAAATGCTCCAACGTCTCATCATCTTCCCCGCATGCCCTACACATGCTATCACTTGCTGCATCGATTTTACATAAGTGAGCTCGTAGTCCTATGTGTCGCGTTATGATACCAATATCTATACTGACTACCTTCTTGCTTCCTTTCAGTAATAGCCTCGACTTCTCATGATCTAGATCCCCCCATTATGATTTTCGCCGTCCTACCGACCGTTTCGCTGTTCCACAATGCTGCATGCGCATTCGTCGCCCACTCCCTTAACTCGGACTGCGTCGACCCGAAAGGCTTCGGGTTATGCATGTTTATTGACGGCAGTCCTCTGGCCTTCACCGCCAAATCGTCTGCCCTTTCATTTCCCCTTACTCCGTTATGGCCCGGTACCCAAACGATGCGGATTTTGCCATACTCCGCGAAAACCTTAATCTCCTTACACTGCATAACTGTTCGTTACCTTACCGTCCTGTTTGTTATTGCCCTTATGGCAATTTTAATGTCGGTAAAGATGATCACACTCAACGTCCTCGCGAAAGCACCACACCACTTCACGCATTCCGTGATCGCCCGCATCTCCGCCTGCAGGACCGTAGTATGGTCAGGCAGTCTAAAACAGATCTCAGTCCATGGGTTCTCAATGTAAACCCCCAGGCCCACTCTGTCCTCTAGCTTTGATCCATCCGTGAAACATGATCTTCCAGATGGCAATACTAGGGATCCATCAATCCAAGACTGTGCCGATGGCAGCAGTGCCTCGTACTCGACTTTAAGGTTCATCTCAGGTATCCGATCGGAAACCTCTTCCCTTCCTTCCAGGTTTCCTATCGTCGCCTCGATTATGCCGCTATGGTATGAGCTGCTCCCATCCTCAATCCATTCTCCCATCGCCTTAAGTCTCATAGCCGCAGTGGCTGCCTCACACTTAATCTTTATGTAAATGGGTCTGATATCTAGAATAGTCTCCAGTGCCCTAGTGGGCGTGGTCCTCATCGCTCCGCCTATGCCTAGACAACATGTTCTCTGAACCTATTGTATGGCCCGTATGCTGCACTTTTTCTCCATAGCAGTCCATCAAACTACTGAGGGGTAAGTAAGTATTGGTAAGATCACCCTCCTGTAGACACGTCTACATAGCGCCAAACATCTGTGAGCCTTCTCAGTACGGTCCTGAATTCAGTTTCCTGTCCAAGATAACACGTAAGTATTTGACCTTGTCGGATATCGAAATCGTCTTAATGAGGAAACGTTTGGTCCGCACATTGTCAATGCATACCGCCAGTGTGTACTTTTTGGCATAGCAGTTTGGACATGGGTTCTTGAGAGAAAATTTTCTATCTTGGCGGCGTCATTAATGCTATCGACCTGTTCGCAGAAAAGCTTCCAGGAGGCACGTTTTGCCACTCTGGTAATCTTATTGTATTCCTTGAGCCGTGTGTAATACATATCCCAATAAACTTCCGCCTTTTCACGTCGTGCTCCGTTAAAAAGTCTGCGGACCTCTTTCCCAATATTGCGAATCTCCTCGCTTATCCAGGGTTTTTCTTGGGCTGATTTCCTTTCCCGAAGAGGACAACTATCTTCGAAGTACCCCACCAGTGCAGTCTTAATCCTGTTGACATTTTCGTTAATGTCTTCTATGCTTCGACAATCTAAATTATCTTGCCCAAGTCTTCTTCAGAGTAGCCTACCGAATTTTGTCCAGTTGGTTTTCAACTTATTCCGGAAGCTTATCGGATTCGGCGGTGACCGTGCTATTCTAAACCTAATGTTCGAACATATCGTCACATCTAATACCTCCTCCCTAAAGGTAGCGGTGTTACCAATATTAAGTGTTATTTGGTCGTTAGTATTCAAGAACTCTCCCAGGGCTTGGCCCCGCTTATTAGTGTTGGTACTACCCCACGAAATGTGGTGAGAGTTCGCATCGCACGCTATTAGTACCTCGTTTCCTGTTTACGTTGCTTTCCCCACCAGCCATTGCAGCTCCGACGTGGGTGGCGGTGTCGGAGAGTCGAAAGGCGGATAAAGTGATGCTCCACCGTCTCCCTGTCTCACCACTGTTCCGACGTTGACAACTCTGGAGAGAATATATAATTCAAATTTTTATGGCAAATAACGCAGGTCCTTGCCTGAGTACCAGTGTTAGCATAGAATAATTGGTAGTCGATATGGTTCAGTCCAGAAACTTTGTTCCGGGTCATCCATGGCTCCTGAATTAAGGCAATATGAATATTGCCCTTGCTGATTTTCTCCATCAGAGAGTGTGTAGCAGTCTCACTCCGGAGGAGGTTTATCTGGATTACCTCAATCAGTGGTCCTCCAGTAAATGAGCATCTTGGGAGTAGGTGATGATCTCATCGTCTGATCCCTGTTCTTTAGACTGCATTGACTTTCCTGACGTTTTAGGTTCTTTGCCTAGTCTAGTCTTCCGACTTTTTATAAAGTCGGTAATGGATCCACCGTTGGTCCAGGGTTGGGTCATTAAGCTTTATTGAGTTTCCATTCCCTCTACTGTCTGATGATTCAATACTAGGATCTTTGCCTATCTTAGCCTTTCAAATCTTAAGTAAATGGGCTTCTTAGGAGTAGGTGATGCTACCATCATCGGCTCCCTGTTCTTTGGGTTGCATTGAGTCTCCTGTCACTGCGCTGCCTAATGTGTTAATATTGGGAACTTTACCTATCCCAGTATTCCGAATATTGAAGTCGGTGATGGGTCTGTCGTCGGGTTCCTGTTTGTTAGGCTGTGTTGGGTCACTCGCCACTGCACTGCCTGATATTTTAGTATTAGGATCATTGCTTCTCCTAGTCTTTCCAATATTGAGAGATGCCGTGATTGTCTCGTTGTCGGCCCCCTGTTTGTTGGGCGGTGTTGAGTCACCTGCCACTGCACGGCCTGATGTCGCAGAATGAAAATTTCTGCCTATCCTAGTCTTCCCAATCTTGAAAAAGACAGTTTTGCTACCGTAGAGCGCCATGCCTTTAGTCTTAGCCAAACTTGTCACAGAGACTTGATAAATGCAAACCACAAACAGAGTTCTTTTCTCCTTCTCCTCCCTGTGGAAGACCTCCCACTTCTTTGCTACCAAACCTTCGTTTTGCTTGCCCAAGAATCACAACATGCGTTCCGTCGCAAATTTACTGCCCCATTCCTTGATGAAGACCGCAGCTTTTGTGAGCTGGGGGATATTCATCTTTCTCAACAGGTCGAACTTTGCGGCCTCCCAGGGAGCGTGAATACCTCTGACGAGCTGTTTGACGGTATCAATGCCTTCCGCCGACGCAAAACGCAGCGTAAAGATGTCACCTCTAAACTCGCAGCTTATCATTTGTATAGGTGGACCCTCTACAGAGTTCCACACATCTTCAAAAATTCGATCGTTAACCAGATCCTCCACTTGGGACCGATGATCTGGTAGAATCCTACCGGATGTACAGCCGATATTGATGACTTCATAAGTCAGTTCATCCATGTTGTGCTTTCTTGTCACTCTGGCGTAAGAGGACGGCTCCTTACCATTCTCAACGACCATCTGATTGTGGAAGTCACAATCCTTTTGGAAGTCACAGTCCTCCATGAAGACATGACATGTTAGCTAAGTCTTCAGGTTCAGGATTGAAGGACAATGAATGATAAATGACCACAAAAGGGGGGCTGTGAGCATTCCAAAATTATGTGGCCTAATCTGGACTTGAAGAGGTTGCTGGCTGCAACAGTCGTCTCAGTCATTGTGTCCGTCATGACAGTTCTCTGTCTGATCGGTAAACATGCTGACACACTGAAGGTTGCCAGCAACAACATTTGCCGAAGCTGTGAGGATATCGATGAAGAAGAAATTATAGAACTTATATGCTGTGTGTGTGAAGGATTTCCACTTTAGGTTCTAATTTCTTTGAGATCTTCTCTGATTTAGCGGATGAGAACATTCGCAAGTTGTTGGTTTTTTTAAAGTGATCTGGATGGTTCAACTGATGGAACTAGAAGGCATCATCCTTCTCCTGTTCCTGTGGTATCACAATGGGCGAAAACGTCTAAATGAGTCTGATGGCAGACTGCCGTTTTAAACTAATCTATCCTTATTAGGGCCTAGTTACTACAACTTTCAACGGATTTGAATGCAATTTGGTATGAAATGTTTTTTTTTCGATATTGCTGAGGATTTAAGTTAATCCATGCAATCCTTTCGCGAATATTCTGGCCGAAAATTTTTAAAAATCGTCGCACGAAAATGTTCTATTTTTAACATGCCGTACGGCAAAACGTTCTGAGTACGATTGTGCTAGAAAATTTTAAACTTGCCAATGGAAATAACAGATTGTACCTGAAAACACTTGGTGTTGTCTAGGCCAGAAACTTATAGCAGCCCTCTAAAGGGTGATTATTTAGCTATTATCGTTTTGGCAACACTGGTTTAAACATCTCACGCATATTTCGTATTTTTTTTTTCACTGTGAAACATTTTCAGTTTGGTTTATAATTTAACCAAGAATCGTCTTATAATCGAAGAACGCGTGCAAATTATTGAATTTTATAATCAAAATGCGTGCTCTGTTAAGAAAATTCATCGTGCGCTTCTTTTTCATCAGCGACGAAGTTAATTGTTGGATCAATGGGTACGTAAGCAGAATTGCCGATTTTGAAGTGAAGATCAGCCAGAAGCATTGCAAGTGCTACCAATGCATCCAGAAAAAGTCTCAGTTTGGTGTGATTTATGTGGAAAAAACTGCTGTTTTATCAAACTTTTTTGCTGTTTTGAATAACACATTTGTTTGAGTGTATAAAAATTAACATGTTTATAAAATTGCATATGTTTGTGTTAAATTTACAAAAAAAAAAAACAAGTAAAAAGGCGTTAAGTTCGGCCGGGTCGAAATTTGGATACCCACCACCTCGGGTATATATATAAACCACCTTTCGTCAAATCCGGGGAAAAATGGATATCTTATGACCCCTAGCAGCTATATAGAAATATGTTCCGATTTGGACCAAATACTAATAAGTACAAGTCATTGATCAACTGTGTAAAACAAAATTTTGCTCTTTTTAGTCGCTATATCTAAAAATAAACCGCTCTGAACTATAAACGACACTGACGTCGAAAAGCCTAGCATACGTCACTGTGTCAAATTTCAGTGAAATCGGATTATAAAACCGCCTTTTATGGGCCCAAAACATTACATCGAGAGATCGGTCTATATGGCAGCTATATACAAATCTGGACCGATCTGAAGAAGAAATTGAAGAAGAATGCCGAAGGGCCTAATACAACTCACTGTCCCAAATTTCGGCGAAATCGGACAATAAATGCGCTTTTTATAACCCCAAAATCATAAATCAAGAGATCGGTTTATATTGCAACTATATCCAAATCTGGACCTATCTGAGCCAAATTGAAAAATAATATCGAAAGTTTTATCACAACTCACTGTTCCAAATTTCGGCGACATCGGACAATAAGTGCGCCTTTTATGGGCTCAAAACCTTAAATCGAGAGATCGGTCTATATGGCAGCTATATCTAAAACTGTACCGATCTGGGCCAAATTGGCGAAGGATGTCGAAGGGCGTAAGACAACTCACTGTCCCAAATTTCAGCAAAATCGGATAATAAATGTGGCTTTTATGGGTCTAAGACCGTAAATCGGAGGATCGGTCTATATGGCAGCTATATCCAAAACTGGATCGATCTGAGTCAAATTGGCGAAAGATGTCGAAGGGCCTAAGACAACTCACTGTCCCAAATTTCAGCAAAATCGGATAATAATTGTGGCTTTTATGGGTCTAAGACCCTAAATCGGAGGATCGGTCTATATGGCAGCTTTATCCAAAACTGGACCGATCTGAGCCAAATTGGCGAAGGATGTCGAAGGGCCTAAGACAACTCACTGTCCCAAATGTCAGTAAAATCGGATAATAAATATGGCTTTTGTGGGCCTAAGACCCTAAATCGGAGGATCGGTCTATATGGCAGCTATATCCAAATTTGGACCGATCTGGGCCAAATTGACGAAGGACATCGAAGGGCCTAAAACAACTCACTGCCTCAAATTTCAGCAAAATCGAATAATAAATGTGGCTTTTATGGGCCTAAGACCCTAAATCGGCGGATCGGTCTATATGGGGGCTATATCTAGATATAGTCCGATTTGGCCCATCTTCAAACTTAACCTGCTTATGGACAAAAAAAGAATCTGTGCAAAGTTTCAGCTCAATATCTCAATTTTTGAAGACTGTAGCGTGTTTTCAACAGACAGACGGACGGACATGTCTAGATCGTCTTAGATTTTTACGCTGATCAAGAATATATATACTTTATAGGGTCGGAAATGGATATTTCGATGTGTTGCAAACGGAATGACAAAATGAATATACCCCCATCCTTCGGTGGTGGGTATAAAAATTACAGTTTCTATTAAATGATACCATTGCAATGCAGTTAAAATGCATTTTCATGTACTTCGATGTTATTAAAAAGTTCCAAAACTGTAATAATAAAATCACATCTTTACCACCAGTCTCGCTGTTATTCTTTCATCCCACAAATTTGACTGCAGACTCCGCGTCTCGTAGTTGGTTTCGCCTCTAGCGAGTTTCTATGACTCTGACTCTTTACTCTATGGTTGGGTTTAGACTTTTACGCGATTTGTTCGCAACCTCACTGACGGATCCGTTGGTACCATAACTAAAGCGACTAGTTTTCTAGTTTGCATCTTAACGCGACTAGTTCGCATTCTAACGCTGAATTGCTCGCATCCTAACGCGACTAGTTTTCTAGTCCGCATCCTAACGCTGATTCGTTCGCATATTAACGCGGCTGGTCCGCTAGTTCGCATCCTAACGCTGATTCTTTGCATCCTAACACGACTAGTTCGCATCCCTTCTGTGTTACACACCCTTTTCCTTAACTCTGCTCTTGTCTTTCCAGACTCCAATCGAAGCAACGGTGATACCCACGGTGCGCTCCCAAGCCAAACCGAATAAGCCTACTACCAGAAAATAACCGATTACCGAATTATCCGAATGTTAGACGGATTCATAACCGCCAGATAGAGTAACCGTCTCAACCCGTCCGATCACTGAAGAAACCAACCGAATATCGAATCTATTCACCCGAGCGGCTCAATCCCCTACATCAAGAACCTATCAACCAACACCCTACACCCAAGAGCTTAGAATACTATTTTGAATTGTAAATACTGAAGAATATTAACAATAAAACCTGTATTGCGTCAGTTTAAGGGATTTATAAGTGTGTTATTATTTAAAGTTTGTGACTCCTTAAAGGTAAGCTCTGTAGGACTGCTGGTCTACCTCAGCTGTCACCAAAGCCACGTTACTATACATATACTCTATGGGGTCGCAGATCAATATTTCGAGGTGTTACAAACGGAATGACTAGGTTAGTATATCCCCATTCTATGGTGATGGGTCTAAATAGGCTGTTCATAAATTTCTTAAAGTTGATTTTTGATAAATGTAAATTTTAATTACATTTGTATACCCTCCACCATAAGATAGGGGTATACTAATTTCGCTATCCCGTTTGCCATACCTCGAAACATTGATCTTAGACCACATAAAGTATATAAATTCTTGATCGTCGTGACATTTTATGTCGATCTAGCCATGTCCGTCCGTCTGTCCGTCTGTCCGTCCGTCCGTCTGTCCGTCCGTCCGTCCGTCTGTCCGTCTGTCCGTCCGTCCGTCTGTCCGTCTGTCCGTCCGTCCGTCTGTCCGTCCGTCCGTCTGTCTGTCGAAAGCACGCTAACTTCCGAAGGAGTAAAGCTAGCCACTTGAAATTTTGCACAAATACTTCTTATTAGTGTAGGTCGGTTGGAATTGTAAATGGGCCATATCGGTCCATGTTTTGATATAGCTGCCATATAAACCGATCTTGGGTCTTGACTTCTTGAACCTCTAGAAGGCGCAAATCTTATCCGATTAGAATGAAATTTTGCACGACGTATTTTGTTATGATATCCAACAATTGTGCCAAGTATGGTTTAAATCGGTCCATGTTGTTGTTGTAGTAGCAGTGTGTGGTACACTGAAGCGGCAGCCCTTGCCGATGAAGGAATTCATCGGGTCAATCCGGTACATACAACAGGCTGCCATGGGTCCAGCCGGTCCATAACCTGATATAGCTGCCATATAAACCGATCTTGGGTCTTGACTTCTTGAGCCCCTAGAGTGCACAATTCTTATCCGATTTGAATGAAATTTTGCATGACGTATTTTGTTATGATATCTAACAATTGTGCCAAGTATGGTTCAAATCGGTACATAACCTGATATAGCTGCCTTATAAACCGATCTTGGGTCTTGACTTCTTGAGCCTATAGAGTGCGCAATGAAATTTTTGAATGAAATTTTGCACGACGTGTTTTGGTATGATATCCAACAATTGTGCCAAGTATGGTTTAAATCGGCCCATAACCTGATATAGCTGCCATATAAACCGATCTTGGGTCTTGACTTCTTGAACCACTAGAAGGCGCAAATCTTATCCGATTGTAATGAAATTTTGCACGACGTATTTTGTGTTGATATCCAACAATTGTGCCAAGTATGGCTCAAATCGGTTCATAATATGGTATAGCTGTCACATAAACCGATCTGGGGTCTTGACTTCTTGAGCCTCTAGAGGGCCCAATTATCGTCCGATTTAACTGAAATTTTGCAAGTAGTGTTTTGGTACTATTTTCAAAAACTGTGCTAAGTATGATTCAAATTGGTTCATAATCTGGTATAGCTGTCATATAAACCGCGCAATTATCATACGATTTGGCTGAAATTTTGCATGAGGTGTTTTGTTATGACTTTCAATAACTGTGATAAGTATGGCGTAAATCGATATAGAACCTGATATAGCTGCCATATAAACCGATCTGGGATCTTGACTTCATGAACCTCTAGAGGGCGCAATTCTCATCCGATTTGGCTGAAATTTTGTACAAAGGTTTCTCTCATGACCTTTAACATACGTGTCTAGTATGGTCTGAATCGATCAATAGCTTGATACAGCTCTTATATAAACCTATCTCCCGATTTTGCTTCTTGAGCCCCTACAAGGTGCAATTCTTATCCGAATGAACTGAAATATTACACAATGACTTCTAAAGGGTGATTTTTTTGAGGTTAGGATTTTCATGCATTAGTATTTGACAGATCACGTGGGATTTCAGACATGGTGTCAAAGAGAAAGATGCTCAGTATGCTTTGACATTTCATCATGAATAGACTTACTAACGAGCAACGCTTGCAAATCATTGAATTTTATTACCAAAATCAGTGTTCGGTTCGAAATGTGTTCATTCACCGTTCAGCGATGAGGCTCATTTCTGGTTGAATGGCTACGTAAATAAGCAAAATTGCCGCATTTGGAGTGAAGAGCAACCAGAAGCCGTTCAAGAACTGCCCATGAATCCCGAAAAATGCACTGTTTGGTGTGGTTTGTACGCTGGTGGAATCATTGGACCGTATTTTTTCAAAGATGCTGTTGGACGCAACGTTACGGTGAATGAACACATTTCGAACCGAACACTGATTTTGGTAATAAAATTCAATGATTTGCAAGCGTTGCTCGTTAGTAAGTCTATTCATGATGAAATGTCAAAGCATACTGAGCATCTTTCTCTTTGACACCATGTCTGAAATCCCACGTGATTTGTCAAATACTAATGCATGAAAATCCTAACCTCAAAAAAATCACCCTTTACAATGTCAATCAGCATTCATTTATGGTCCAAATCGGACTATAACTCGATATAGCTCCAATAGCATAAGAGTTCTTATTCAATATTCTATGTTTGTCTAAAAAGAGATACCGCGCATAAAACTCGACAAATGCGAGCAATGGTGGAGGGTATATAAGATTCGGCCCAGCCGAACTTAGCACGCTCTTACTTGTTGAATTTTTAAGTCGATCTGGCCATGTCCGTCCGTTCGTCAGTGTGTGGAAAGCACTCTAACTTTCGAAGGACTAAAGCTAAGCACTTGAAATTTTGCACAAATACTTCCTATTAGTGTAGGTCAGTTGGGATTGTAAATGGGCCATATCGGTCCATATTTAGTTATAGCTCCCATATAAAGCGATCTCCAGATTTTACTTCTTAATCTTCTAAAAGGGCGCAATTCTTATCCAATTTTGCCAGAATGACTTCTCCAATGACCTCCACCATACGTACCAAGTATGGTTCAAATCGGCCCAGAACCTGATGTAGCTCCCATATAAACCGATCTCCCAGGTTCACTTCTTGAGGCTTTGGAAGACGTAATTCTTAACAGATTTTGCTGAAATTTTGCACATTGACTTCTCCATTGACCTTCAACTTACGTGCCAAGTACGGTTCAAATCGGCTCAAAACCCGATATAGCTCCCACATAAAAACCGACCTCCCGATTTGACTTCTTGAGCCTCTAGAGAGCGTTATCCTTTTGCGATTTCGCTGACTGTATCCATGACCTGTTACAAACGTGCCAAATATGGTCTGAATCGTCCCATGATTTAATCCCTCTAGGGCGCAATGCTTATCCGATTTGGTTGACATTTTGCACAATGGGATCTACTTTTGTCTTTAACATCCAATCCAAGTAAGGCCCGAATAGGTTTATAACCTGACATAGCTCCAATAGCATAGCAATTCTTATCCATTATCGTTTGTTTGCCTATATAGAGATACCAGACAAAGAACATGACAAGTGCGATCCAAAAATGGAGGGTTCATAAAATTCGGCCCAGCCGAACTTAGCACGCCATTACTTGTTAAATCTAGTCGTTGTCAAATTAAATCGTTTTAAAACCGAATTTCCACAAGTGGCGGTTTTAATGCCCTGCAAACAACACTACCAATGAATATGAAGGCATTCTTCAACCCTACCAACCAACTACAATAGTTCGAACAAGAAGAGCTCATACGCTTTGTTTTAACATTTCGTAACGAAACAATTGTGATAGTGTCAGTAATAAATAAGTTTACATTTTGCAATAGTTTTTATTGCAATTTCCAAACAATTGAAGGAGAAACCTCTATGTTCCGTAGTACTTGGCCTCCAAAAACAAACAAATGCTATAACAAAAGTTTTGCCACAAATGCTAGACCGCAGATATATTCGAATGTCACGCAAATAAAGTGTCACAATCACATTGCGGTGTACTAGTCACCATTGAGGGAGGATTCCCAATGTTTTGTATGCGAATACAGGACATACTTTGCGACTGTATGGGGATGGAGTTTTAAAGAGCCTAGGCTATCATTCGAGTTTTAGTGGTTTTGTGTAAACAAATGGAAAAATTAAAACAAAAACAACAACTGTGGCAATGGTAATAAATAGCCTTTTTCACTCCAATGACGATTTTAACGTTTTGTTGGAACTGAGTTAAGGTTATGCTAATCATTGGCCAGTGATTACACCTGGAATATACGAAATCTATGTAGATGCAGGTTGAAAATGGGGTAAATTGTTGATACAGGTATTTTGTTAGGCGTAGATTTGTGTGGGGTAGGCTTTGTCCGGGTTCATAAACTTAGCTTTGCTGGAATTTGGTTAAAATTTTAACTCGAAATTTTGTAAAGACTAAGAAAAGATTTAAAGACTCTGACCATTTGTGCCCATAGATATTTTTAAATTAAGGGATGTATAGACACTGAAAAAAGGTTGGTAATAAATTAAGATTTTTCCTTATTCGTAGCATTTTAACAATGAAAGTTAGCCTAAGAACCAAAACTTTAACATAAAGATGCTATCTTAAAATTTTATTTTCTACTTACTAACGGACATGACAAACCGCGTCAAATGCCTACCGCTGATTGATTCTTATTTAATTTCCTAGATGACTGTCCAATTATAATTTTTTGAAAAATTCTTTTGTGAAACTCAGCATCTTAACCTAAAACAAGTAAAAAGGCATTAAGTTCGGCCGGGCCGAACTTTGGATACCCACCACCTCGCGTATATATGTAAACCGCCTTTCATCAAAATTCTGTGAAAATTTCATAACTTATGTCCCATATCAGTTATATTAAAATATGTTCCGATTTGGACCAAATACTAATAAGTACAGTAGATATATCTAAAAATAAACCGATCAGAACCATATACGACACGGATGTCGAAAAGCCTAACATAAGACTGTAAAATTTCAGTGATATCGGATTATAAATGCGAATTTTATGGGGCCAAGACTTTTAATCGAGATATCGGTCTATATGGCAGCTATATCCAAATCTGGACCGATTTGGGCCAAGTTGCAGAAACATATTGAAGAGCCTAACACAAGCACTGTCCCAAATTTCGGCAAAATCGGACAATAAATGCTCAATTTATGGGCCCAAAACCTTAAATCGAGAGATCGGTCTATATGGCAGCTATATTCAAATCTAGACCGATCTGGGCAAAATTGAAGAAGGACGTCGAAGAGCCTAACTAAACTCACTGTCTCAAATTTCAGCGACATCAGACAATAAATACGTCTTTTATGGCCCCAAAACCTAAAACCTAGATATCGGTCTATATGGCAGCTATACCCAAATCTGAACCGATCTGTGCGATATTGCAAAAGTATGTCTAGGGGCTTAATTTAACTCACTGTTCCGAATTTCAGCGACATCGAGCAATAAATGAGCATTTCCAAGCTATATCCAAATCCATTTCCAGCTATATCCAAATCTGAACCGATCTGAGCCAAATTGTAGACAGATGTCGAAGGGCCTAAGACAACTCACTGTCCCAAATTTCAGCAAAATCGGATAGTAAATGTGGCTTTTATGGGCCTAAGACCCTAAATCGGAGGATCGGTCTATATGGCAGCTATATCCAAATCTGGACCGATTTGAGTCAAATTGACGAAGGATTTTGAAGGGCCTAACACAACCCACTGCCCCAAATTTCAGCAAAATCGGATAATAAATGTGGCTTTTATGGGCCTAGGACCCTAAATCGGAGGATCGGTCTATATGGCAGCTATATCCAAATCTGGACCGATCTAAGCCAAATTAACGAAGGATGTCGATGGGCCTAACACAACTTACTGTCCCAAATTTCAGGAAAATCGGATAATAAATCTGGCTTCTATAGGCTTAAGACCCTAAATTGGAGGATCGGTCTATATGGCAGCTATATCCAAATTTGGACGGATCTGAGCCAAATTGACGAAGGATGTCGAAGGGCCCAACGCAACTCACTGTCCAAAATTTCAGCAAAATCGGATAATAAATGTGGCTTTTATGGGCCTAAGATCTTAAATCGGCGGATCGGTCTATATGGGGGCTATATCAAGATATAGTCCGATATAGCCCATCTTCGAACTTAACCTGCTTATGGACAAAAAAAGAATCTGTGCAAAGTTTCAGCTCAATATCTCTATTTCAGCAGACAGACGGACAGACGGACGGACATGTCTAGATCGTCTTAGATTTTTACGCTGATCAAGAATATATATACTTTATAGGGTCGGAAATGGATATTTCGATGTGTTGCAAACGGAATGACAAAATGAATATACCCCCATCCATCGGTGGTGGGTATAACAAGTAAAAGCGTGCATAGTTCCGGCGAACCAAATCTTGGGAACCCACCACCATGGATTCTACTAAAAATGTAAATAAAATAAATTTAGTTGAAGGGTATAATTCTATTCAACTTACTAAAATTCTATCAAACCAGCAAAAATTAAAGCGTTTAAGAATCGAACAAGGATAATCGAGAGACCGGTTTATATGGGAGCTAGATCAGGTTATAGACCGATTTGGACCGTACTTGGCACAGTTGTTCGAAGTCGTAACAAAACACCCCATGAAAATTTAAGCCAAAGCAGAATAAATGGCGGCTTGTAAGGACTCAAGAAGTCAAATCGGGAGATCGGTTTATATGGGAGCTATAACTGGTTATAGACCGATTTGAACCATGCTTGGCACAGTCACTATAAGTCATAACAAAATAAGACATTCCAAATGTCATCCAAATCGGACAAAAATTGTGGCTTCCAGGGGCTCAAGAAGTCAAATCGGGATATCGGTTTGTATAGGGGCTATATCAGGTTATAAACTGATTTGAACCGTATTTAGCACAGTTGCTGCAAGTCATAAAAGAACACCAAGTGCAATATTTCAGCCAAATGGGACGAAAAATGCGACATCCAGGCCCTCAAGAAGTCAAATCGGAATGTCGGTTTGTATAGGGGCTATATCAGATTACTTAACACAGTTGTAAGAAGTCATTACAGAACACTACGTGCAAAACTTCAGCCAGATCAGACAAATTTTGGCTTACAGGGGCTCAAGAAGTCAAATCGTGAGATCGGTTTATATGGAAGCTATATCAGATTATAGACCGATTTGGACCATATTTGACACAATAGTTGGAAGTCATAATGGAACACTACGTGGAAAATCGGATGAAAATTGCGGCTTTTAGGGGTTTAAGAAGTCAAAGATCGGAGATCGGTTTAAATGGGAGCAATATCTAAATCTAAACCGATATGGCCCATTTGCAATCTCCAACGATCTACATTGATATTAAATGTCTGTGAAAATTTTCAAGCGGCTAGCTTTACGCGTTCGACCTCTATCGTGATTTCGACAGACGGACGAACAGGGCTAGATAGGATTAAAATGTCATAACGATAAAAATATTAACACCCACCCCAATGGATGGGAGACATACTAATTTTGTCATTCTGTTTGTAACTCTGAGAAAGTATACAAACAGAATGACAAAATTAGTATGTCTCCCATCCATTGGGGTGGGTGTTAATTTCAAATTTGGCGAAATAATTGTACAAATAATTTTATTGAAATTTTGTCTTAAGAGAACTTTGAATTTCATTGTGTGTTGAGAATTTTTTTTTTCTAAATTTTGTGTATAGAAGAAATTTCATTACAAATTGGCGTTTGAAAACATTTCATTTAAATCTTGTTCTTAGAAAAAAATTCATTAGAATTTTGTTGGTACATAAAATTATTTAGCGGGCCCGGGCCTGAGCAAGAACATTTAATTTTCATTTAGTAAAAAATTTATTTAAGTTTAGTCTTTAAGAAATTGAAAATCTTTGTAAGTTGAGCGAAAATTTCATTGAAAATATGTCTCTAGGAAATTTTGTCATTAAAAAACGTTTAATTTTGTCTTTAGAAAAAACGTCAATGAGTCAAAAAAATTCATTTATAAAAAAATCTTTGAAGTTTTGTCTTTAAAATAAAAATTAATTTATAGGTTCTCAGGCCTCAGCCAATTTTTGTATTTAGAGTATATTTTATTACAATTTTCCGATTACAGGATATTTATTGAAATTTTCGTCCCTGCCCCCATCCTAAGGTGGAGGGTATAAAAATCAAAACTCTCCATTCAAACTTTCAAAACGTCGACACACTTGTTTTCTATTTTTATGTCATCATCCACACACATGGTTTGTCTTGTAGTTTTTCCAATGTATTATATGTGGTTAATATTATCCCTGCTCTACTTGGACCGAATCAGTTAGACAACCTATTTAGCTACAATATAAACCGATTACAAACGTAAACTTTCCTATTTGACTTAAATATTACTTCAAGTATTCTTGTAGGCATTTAACATCTGTGTAAAAAAGTATATTTGATTAAAGTTCATTCTAAGTTTTATTAAAAATGCATTTACTTTCTTTTAAAAAATCTGCAATTACTTTTTGGGCAACCCAATATAAAGTGGTCTCCCGATTTCATTTCTTATGCTCTTACATCCATAATTTCTGTCCGATTTGGCTGAAATTTTGTACGAAGTATTCTACTATGATTTCCAACAACTGTGTAAGGTACGGTCCAAATCGTTCTTTAACCTGATGTAGCTCCCATATAAACCGATCTCCCGAATTGACTTCTTGAGTCCTTACAAGCCGCAATTTTTGTCCGATTGGGCTAAATTTTTGCATGTGGTGTTTCGCTAAGATTTCCAATAACTTTGTCAAGTATGGTTTTAATCAGTATGTAACCTGATATAGCCCCTATGTAAATCGGTCTTTCGATCATCCTTGTTCGGTTCCTAGATGCTTTAATTTTTGCTGGTTTGGTATGTAAAATAAAATTATGCACTTCAACTAAATTTATTTTGCATAAATTTTTAGCAGAATCTATGGTTCCCAAGATTCGGCCTTCGTATTTCTGATTTTCTTATTTTAGCTCCAATAAATTTCGAAAACTTTCGGACTTATAAAGACATTCAAATTGAAGCCACATACGGCAATAGTTGGATGCAATTTTTAGAGGAAATTTTTTCCATCAAAAACGGGGTTTCGATTGATTTCAATAAATTTTGGTGGAGAAATTGGAGTTATCGTATAAGCAGAATGTAGATAGCTCGTCGTAAAAAGTGGTCAAAAGTTGTTGTTTTTTTTAAATATTTATTCCCAACATGCAGACATATAAATATACCTCTTTTAGGAGTCAATCCACCATCCGTCAGAACTTCTCAAAATATCCATGCTATAACACATATTTTCGATGTTTTTTTCCCTTGAGCGTAAATGATCTTACACCTACCCACTCAACTTCTTAAAATTGTTGTTTTAATATGCCTACTTATCGGCTGCAAAAGATACGACACTCACTGCTCCTCCATTTTTCAAAATAGGGCAGTGAACATGCCTCAATTTGAGCTCAAAAGGATCCAATGCACATTATACCCACCACCATAGGATGAGGGAATACTAATCTAGTCATTCCGTTTGTAAAACCTCGAAATATTGATCTGGGACCCCATAAGGTGTATATTTTCTGGATCGTCTCGACATTCTGATTCGATCCTGCCATGTCCGGCGGTCCGTCCGTCTGTCGAAATCACGATTGCGGTCGAACGCGTAAAGCTAACCGCTAGAAATTTTGCACAGATGCTTCAAATTGATGTAGGTCATTAGGGATAGCAAATGGGCCATATCGGTACAGAGTTAGATATAGCTCCCATGTGAACCGATCTCCCGATTTTACTTCTGGAGCCCCTGGAAGCCGCAATATTTGTTCGATTTGGCTGAAATTTTGCAATTGGTGTTCTTTTATGACTTCCAGCACATATAACCGGTCTATAACCAGATATGGTGGTGGGTCCCAAGATTCGCCCCGGCCGAACTTAGCACGCTTTTACTTGTTTTAATATTCTCATCTTCTTCTCTATGTGTAAAAGCCATGCTGACTGATCACTGCCCAGCCTAAACTGCCAAAGCTAGAATTATGAAATTTTACGCCGAAGTTGGTCTTAGGTCGTAGACGCGGAATAAAATTGGGTTTGACGTTCGTTCGTTAAATTACTAAATAGTACTAAATAGTACCGCAATTGGTACTTCCTTTACAGACAGAGTTAAAGGTTTAAAATTTGACATGTAGGTACCACTAGGAAATATATGATGGGTAACTAAATGATCTATTCACAACTCGAAAATTCTGGTACCAAAATTGGTACCATTTGGTTCTTTCTTTACAGATTGAGCTAGAGGTCTGAAATTTGGCATGTAGGTACAAGTAGGCAAAATATGTTAGATGTCTAAATGATCTCTTTAAAATTTGAACATTTTGGTACCAAAATTGGTACCATTTGATATTTTCTTTATAGATGGAGCTATAAGTCTGAAATTTGGTATGTAGGTACAACTGGGAAAAATATGATGGGTGACTAGGTTAAGTTGAAAAGAGGTGTGAGGTGAGATGCTCGTAGTCCTATATGTCTTGTTATGATACCGAAAGCTATTCTTACCACCTGGTTGCTTGCCTTCAGCAATAGCCTCGTCTTCTCACATTCTGGATATCCCCATAGAATTTTCGTTTTCCTACCGGTAGTTCGCTTTTCCTCAGAATTACATGCGCATTCGTAACCAACGCGCTTTACTGCGTTGACCCGAAAGGCTTCGGGTTAACCAAGTTTATTGACGGCAGTCCTCTATCCTTCACTGCCAAATCATCTGCGTATTCATTGCCCCTTAATCCGCTATGGCCCGGCACCCAAACGATGCGGAGTGTGATGGGTGACAAAATATTCTATTCGTACTTATTGGTATCGAACAGTGCTAAATAGTACGAAATAGCATATTTTCGCATACAGCGAGCGGGGACAGCAAGAATTAAGAAACTTGATACAAATTATGAATCTTGACAAAAATACGATATGTCGTAACAAATCGTACCAGAAGTGGTCTAATTGGTACCTTGAAATCATTTATTGGGCGTATAGAAGACTCTTTTGAAAGTCGTATATATAGGTACCTAAATGTTCAAAATAGAAAATTTTTTGAAATTCGTTAATTTAATTTCTAAAACGTAGATTATTGTACTCATTTGCACAGTGGGCTAAAGATATAAAATTTTAGATACAGTTACACAGTATATTGTGGGCAACTAGAAGATTTTTATACCCTCCATCATAAGATGAAGGGGATTACTAATTTCGTCATTCTGTTTGTAACTACTCGAAATATTCGTCTGAGACCCTATAAAGTATATATATTCTTAATCGTCGCGACATTTTATGTCGATCTAGCCATGTCCGTCCGTCTGTCCGTTCGTCCGTCCGTCCGTCTGTCTGTCGAAAGCACTCTAACTTCCGAAGGAGTAAAGCTAGCTGCTTGAAATTTTGCACAAATACTTCTTATTAGTGTAGGTCAGTTGGTATTGTAAATGGGCCATATCGGTCGATGTTTCGATATAGCTGCCATATAAACCGATCTTGGGTCTTGACTTCTTAAGCCTCTAGAGTGCGCAATTCTTATCCGATTAGAATGAAATTTTGATCGAAGTGTTTTGTTACGATATCCAAGAACTGTGGTAAGTATGGTTCAAATCGGTCCATAACCTGATATAGCTGCCATATAAACCGATCTTGGGTCTTGACTTCTTGAGCCTCTAGAGTGCGCAATTCTTATCCGATTGGGATGAAATTTTGCACGAAGTGTTTTGTTATGATATCCAATAACTGTGCTAAGTATGGTTCAAATCGGTCCATAACCTGATATAGCTGTCATGTAAACCGATCTTGGGTCTTGACTTCTTCAGCCTCTAGAGTGCGCAATTCTTATCCGGTTTGAATGCATTTTTGCACGAAGTGGTTTGTTATGATATCCAACAACTGTGCCAAGTGTGGTTCAAATCGGTTCATAACCTGATATAGCTGTCATATAAACAGATTTGGGGACTTGGCTTCTTGAGCTTCTAGAGGGCGCAATTCCTATCCGATTTGGTTGAAAATTTTCATGAAGTATTTTATTCTTACTTTCACCAACTGTGTCAAAGAAGGTTCAAATCGGTTCATAACCTGATATAGCTGCCATATAAACCGATCTGGGATCTTGACTTCTTGAGCCTCTAGAGGTCGCAATTATTATCCGATTTGCCTGAAATTTTGTACGACGGATCCTCTCATGACTATCAACATACGTGTTAATTATGATCTGAATCGGTCTATAGCCCGATACAGCTCCCATATAAATCGACCTCTCTATTTTACTTCTCGATCCCCCAAAGGGCGCAATTCTTATTCGAATTGGCTGTCATTTTACACAGGTCTCCAACATATTGGGTTGCCCAAAAAGTAATTGCGGATTTTTTAAAATTAGGTAAATGCATTTTTGATGAAACTTAGAATGAACTTTAATCAAATATACTTTTTTTACACTTTTTTTCTAAAGCAAGCTAAAAGTAACAGCTGATAACTGACAGAAGAAAGAATGCAATTACAGAGCCACAAGCTGTGAAAAAATTTGTCAACGCCGACTATATGAAAAATCCGCAATTACTTTTTGGGCAACCCAATATAATTTAATTGTGGTGCTAACCGCACCATATCTTGAAATCGCTCTAACAACAGAGCATATCTTTTCTTATATCCTTTTTTTGTCTAAGTAGAGATGCCGGGAAAAGAACTCGACAAATGCGATCCATGGTGGAGGGTATACAAGATTCGGCCCGGCCGAACTTAGCACGCTTTTACTTGTTTTAAACTTTTACATTTAGGTACTAAAACGTACAAAATGGCACTTTCCATACTAAAGGAAAGTGCCAACTAACAACACTAAATTATTATGGAGCTAAACTCTGCAGTTATACTATTTAGTTTTCAAAGCACGGGTTTTGAAATTTGTGGACTTAGACGGAGAAACAAATAAACAAACAAACATTATTGTCATTATTTTTATGAATGTCCGCTTCGTCATGGTATAGCTGTATCCTAATTTTGAGAGCTATAGATCCCTCTGTGAAGAAAGAACCATTTTGTAAGTTTAAGTATCTAAATGCACGAATTTAAATCGAATCTTCGAGCCGCCCTATATTTAATGTCAAGGTGTACCCGGTTCCAAATTTTGAGTTCTTTAGCTCAATTCGTTTCTGAAAAAAAAGGCGAGAAAGTGGTCGCGTATGCTGATGACGTGGCAATTGCGGTTAGGAGAAAGTTTCCCAGCACTCTAAGAGATATACTTCAGTAAGCTCTACATGCAACCGCAAAGTGGGCTACCGAAAGTGGTCTGGGTATAAATCCGTGCAAGACAGAAGTAGTTCTTTTCAGTAGGAGATTCAAGTTGGCTACAGCGGAACCTGTCTCCTTGGGAGACCTGGGTAGTTTGCTGGACAGGAAACTGAACATCAAATCCAACATTTTGGAAAGGGCAAGAAAGGCCACTCTTGCCCTATACACCTGCAAGAGAGCCATTGGTAAAAGTTGAGGATTTAGACCGCGTGTCATGCATTGAGTATATACTGCAGTTGTCAGATGTATTATGCTATATGGTGTTGTGGTCTGGAAGGCGCTTCAAAAATCCACCTACTGCTCAATACTTAACCGGATCCAAAGGATGGCTTGTTTATGCATCACAGCCGCACTGAGGACGACACCATCCGATGCACTGAATTTAATGCTACATCCTATGCCTCTGGACATTGTGGCTAGGCAAATTGCAGCGACCACTGCCGTGGGGTTAAGGAAGCTTTCTCTTTGGTTATGTGGCGGCCACGAACACAGTGTTATACTTGATACAGTATCAGATGTTCCAGGCAGTGTGGATTACACCCTACCTGAGCCGCTTTTTGATAAAAATTACTATACCACTATTCCTGATAGAAGCGATTGGAAGTACGATATCCCTGGTAACGGAAGTTACATAGAACTCTATACGGATTGTTCCAAACTAAACGACCAGGTGGGCTTTGGGGTGTACTCTAAAGATCTAGAACTGGTCATATCGAAGAGGTTACTCGACCACTATAGTGTGTATCAAGCAGAGATCCTTGCTATTTAGGAAGTGGTGGAATGGTTAAGATACAACGTCATTACGACGATTGGCATAAATATCTTCTAGACAGCCAGGCAGCCATTAAATCTCTGGAGAACACATTTCTGAACACAAAAACCGCCCTTGACTGTCGCAGATCTCTAAACGAGACGGCTGAACAGTTCAAAATTCACCTATTCTGGGTGCCGGGCCACAAAGATATTCCAGGGAATTCTAAAGCAGACGAGCTTGCGAGACTAGGAACTACCTTACACACTCCAGGGACACTGGAATCTGTGGGTATGCCTCTAGCGACATCTAAGCTAAGTTTTCAGGACCAGGTCCGAAGGGCAACGAATGATAGATGGTCACATAGAGTGGGCTGTGAGCATTCCAAAACTATGTGGCCTAATCTAGACTTGGTAAGGTCTACCGCTTTGCTCTAATTGGCTAAAACAGACGTCTCAGTCATTGTGTACGTCATGAGAGGCCACTGTCTATTCGGAAAACATGCTGACAGACTGAAGGTTGCCAGCAACAACTTTTGCAGAAGCTGTAGGGACATCGAGGAAGATGAGACAACACCTTCTGTGTGTGTGTCCCACACTAGCAGTTAGAAGGAGTTCCACTTTAGGTTCTCATTTCTTTGAGAACCTGTCTGATTTAGCGTATGTGAACATTCGCAAGTTACTGGTCTTTTTTAAGCGATCTGGATTGTTCAACGGTAGGAACTAGAAGACATCTTCCTTCTTCTGTTCCTGTGGTATCACAATGGACGAAAACGTCTAAGTGAGTCTGATGGCACACTGCCACTTGAGCCTAATCTAACATAACCTAGACTCTGACTCTAGTCTCTCATTTAAAATGCATGTGAAACAACTTGACGTTGATTCTTGACTCTTTGATAGGGTTTAGACTCTCACTCTTTTCCATCGATGATGCCTTGTCTCTTTGACAATTCAATTGCAAATCGTTTGTAATTCCATGTCATGTTCTAATTGGATTTCTTGCATTGTTAGAAAAATGTGAATTGCATATTTTATGCAAAAATTCTAAGCAAATCAAAAATTTGAAAATATTTCGTAAGCCAAAAAAAAAGACAATAAAAAAAAACAAGTAAAAAGGCGTTAAGTTCGGCAGGGCCGAACTTTGGATACTCACCACCTCGGGTATATATGTAAACCATACCTTATGTCCCATAGCAGCTATATTGAAATATGTTTCGATTTGGACCAAATACTTATAAGTACAAGTCATTGTTCTAAAGTGTATAACAAAATATTGATCTTTTTAGTAGCTATATTTAAAAATAAACCGATCTGAACCGTATACGACACGGATGTCGAAAAGCCTAACATAAGTCACTTTGTCAAATTTCAGTGAAATCGTATCATAAATGTGACTTCTATGGGGCCAATACTTTAAATCGGGATATCGGTCTATATGACAGCTATATCCAAATCTGGACTGATTTGGTCTCAAATTTCGGCGACATTGGACAATTAATGCGCCTTTTATGGCCCGAAACCTTAAATCGAGAGATCAGTATATATGGCAGCTATATGCAAAATTTTGATAGGCCAAATTGCAGGAATATGTCGAAGGGGTTAATTGAACT
Organism: Stomoxys calcitrans; assembly: GCF_963082655.1. NCBI lineage: Eukaryota > Metazoa > Arthropoda > Insecta > Diptera > Muscidae > Stomoxys > Stomoxys calcitrans. The sequence continues at coordinate 45,461,236 of NC_081552.1, forward strand.
CACTGTATGGCAGCTATATTAAAATCTGGACCTATCAGGGCCAAATTGAAGAAGAATGTCGAAGGTCCTAACACAACTCACTGTTTCAAATTTCGGCGACATCGGACAATAAATGCTCCTTTTATGGGCTCAAAACCTTAAATCGAGAGATCGGTCTATATGGCAGCTATATCCAAATCTAGACCGATCTGTGTCAAATTGCAGAAGTACGTCGAGAGTCTTAACGTTACTCACTGTCGCAAATTTCGCGATTCGGAAAATAAATGCGTCTTTTATGGGCCCAAAGCCTTAAATCGAGAGATCAGTCTATATGGCAGCTATATCCAAATCTGGACCGATCTGGACCAAATTAACGAAGGATGTCGAAGCGCCAAGCACAACTCACTGTCTCAAATTTCAGCAAAATCAGTTAATAAATGTGGCTTTTGTGGGCTTACGAACCTTAATCATCGGATTGGTCTATATGACAGCTATATCCAAACCTTTACCGATCTGGGCCAAATTGGAGAATGATGTCGAGGGGCCTAACATTATTTACTGTCCAAAATTTCAACAAAATCGGATAATAAATGTGGCTTTTATGGGTCTAAGACCCTAAATCGGAGGATCGGTCTATATGGCAGCTATATCCAAAACTGGACCGATCTGGGCTAAATTGGCGAAGGATGTCGAAGGCCCTTAGACAACTCACTGTCCCAAATTTCAGCAAAATCGGATAATAAATGTGGCTTTTATGGGTCTAAGACCCTAAATCGGAGGATCGGTCTATATGGCAGCTATATCCAAACCTTTACCGATCTGGGCCAAATTGGAGAATGATGTCGAGGGGCCTAACATTATTTACTGTCCAAAATTTCAACAAAATCGGATAATAAGTGTGGCCTTTATGGGTCTAAGGCCCTAAATCGGAGGATCGGTCTATATGACAGCTATATCCAAAACTAAACCGATCTGAGCCAAATTGGCGAAGGATGTCGATGGGTTAACACAATCCACTGTCCCAAATTTAAGCAAAATCGGATAATAAATGTGGCTTTTATGGGCCTAAGACCCTAAATCGCCGGATCGGTCTATGTGGGGGCTATATCTAGATATAGTCCGATTTGGCCCATCTTCGAACTTAACCTGCTTATTGACAAAAAAAGAATCTGTGCAAAGTTTCAGCTCAATATCTCAATTTTTGAAGACTGTACTTTGATTTCAACAGACAGACGGACAGACCGACGGACATGTCTAGATCGTCTTAGATTTTTACGCTGATCAAGAATATATATACTTTATAGGGTCGGAAATGGATATTTCGATGTGTTGCAAACGGAATGACAAAATTAATATACCCCATGCTTCGTTGGTGGGTATAATAAATACCACTTAACAATGTTGTGAACCACTGAATTTTCCGGTAAACTGAAAAATAACAAATATTCCAAGCCATTAAAAATAATCAGATTGCAAATTCTTCTAAACTTTACAAAATTTGTGTAGAAACAAAAAAAAAAAAAAGGAAAAACATGAAATGAAATTTTTGGGAAAAAAATTAAATAAAAATTCACAAAAACTCACGTTCATTGTTTGTAAAAATAGCCGAGGGCTTGAAAAAATTTACTGCTTGAATGATGACAACCATCAACAAATTTCCACACAAAATTTATGCGGAGGTGGGGGAAATAAACTTTTCACGTTGATCATAAAATAAGCGTTTAACTATACCTTAACAGTTGTTGTTGTGTTTTTGTTTTGTGCATAATTTCATTTTAGTTGACGTTAGACTTGTTCGTCAAGAATGATTTTATTTATTTTGGAGAGTATGAGAAACACTCGCAAAAATTAACAATTCAATATAAAAGTGTTCAAAATTCGAGTAGAAAATTCAAGAATGGAAAGCAAAATAGAATGCAAATGCAAATTCGCCCATAAACATTCCACCAAGGAACAAATATCACTGAGTACAGTCCGATTCAAATTTGAAGCTCAATGATAAGGGGCCTCCTTTTTATAGCCGAGTTTGAACGGCGTGCCGCAGTACGAAACCTCTCTGGGGGAGAAGTTTTAATATGTACCACACAGTACCTCACTGAAAATTTTTTCTGATGTATTCGCCAGGATTCGAACGCAGGCGGACATGCTAACCTCCGCGCAATGATGGCCTTCAAGCAAAAAGCAAAATGTTTTGTGCTTTAAATGCATTGCGCAGACTACGGATATCGCGATGTCGAACCTGATCAAAGCTTCATCATCAGTCCGCTAAGCTCCCAACAAGAGCACATAGTTCCACCTACTCACAAATTAGTAAGCTGTGGTAGAGGAATCCCTCTTTAAGACGAACATTGGATCATATCAGCGTACCTTTTTTGAGCGCAGTAAGAAAATAAACTTCCAAACGCCAAAGTCTCTACTCAAATAGAAGCAAAATTAAAGCCTATTGGTCTCAGCTGGACAAAGAAATCCAAGAACAAAATTCAACAAGTAAAAAGGCGTTAAGTTCGGCCGGACCGAACTTTGGATACCCTCCACCTCGGGTATATATGTAAACCACCTTTCGTCAAAATCCGATGGAAAATGCATACTTCAGTCCCATAGCAGTTATATCGAAATAAGATCCGATTTGGACCAAATACTAAGAGGTACAAGTCATTGCTCAATTGTGTATAACAAAAATATTGGTCTTTTTACTAGCTATATCTAACAAGTAAACGCGTGCTAAGATCGGCCGGGCCGAATCGTATATACCCTCCACAATGGAGCGCATTTGTCGAGTTCTTTTCCCGGCATCTCTTCTTAGGCAAAAAATTATATAAGAAAAAATTTGCTCTGCTATTAGAGCGATATCAAGATATGATCCGGTTTAGACCACAATTAAATTATATGCTTGAGACCTGTGTAAAATGTCAGCCAATTCGAATAAGAATTGCGCACTTTGGGGGCTCGAGAAGTAAAATAGAGAGATCGATTTATATGGGAGCTGTATCGGGCTATAGACCGATTCAGACCATAATGACGGTCATGAAAGGATCCGTCGAACAAAATTTCATTCCAATCGGATAAGAATTGCGCACTCTAGAAGCTCAAGAAGTCAAGGTCCCAGATTGGTTAATATGGCAGCTATACCAGGTTATGAACCGATTTGATCCATTCTCGGCACAGTTGTTGGATATCATAACAAAACACGTCGTGCGAATTTCATTCCAATCGGATAATAATTGCGCACTCTAGAGGCTCAAGAAGTCAAGACCCAAGATAGGTTTATATGGCAGCTATATCAAGTTATGGACGGATTTAAACCATACTTGGCACAGTTATTCGATATCATAACAAAACACGTCGTGCAAAATTTCATGGCAATCGGATAAGAATTGCGCACTCTAGAGGCTCAAGAATTCAAGACCCAAGATCGGTTTAAAAGGCAGCTATATCAGGTTATAAACCGATTTGAACCATACTTGGCACAGTTGTTGGATATCATAACAAGACACGTCGTGCAAAATTTCATGTCAATCGGATAAGAATTGCGCACTCTAGAGGATCAAGAAGTCAAGACCCAAGATCGGTTTATATGGCAGCTACAAAACATGGACCGATATGGCCCATTTACAATCCTAACCGACCTACACTAATAGGAAGTATTTGTGCAAAATTTCAAGCGGCTAGCTTTACGCCTTTGGAAGTTAGCGTGCTTTCGACAGACAGATAGACGGACAGACGGACGGACATGGCTAGATCGACATAAAATGTCGCGACGATCAAGAATATATATACTTTACGGGGTCTCAGACGAATATTTCGAGTAGTTACAAACAGAATGACGAAATTAGTATACCCCCCTTATGAGTCCATGTGTCGAATTTCAGTTTAATCGTATTATAAATGCGTCTCTTTTGGCGTCAAGACTTTAAATCGAGATATCGGTCTATATGGCAGCTATATGCAAATCTTGATCGATCTAGACCAAATTGCAGAAATATGTGGAGGGACTTAATTTAATTCTCTGTCCCAAATTTCGGCAACATTCGAAAATAAATGCGCCTTTTATGGACACAATACCTTAAATCGAAAGATCGGTCTCTATGGCAGCTATATCTAAATCTGGACCGATCTGAGCCAAATTGACGAAGGATGTCGAAGGGCGTAACACAACTGACTGTCCCAAATTTCAGCAAAATCGGATAATAAATGTGGCTTTTATGGGCCTAAGACCCTAAATCGGAGGATCGGTCTATATGGCAGCTATATCTAAATCTGGACCGATCTGAGCCAAATTGAAAAAAGATGTTGAGGGGCCTAAAACAACTAAATGTCCCACATTTCAGCAAATTCGGGTAATAAATGTGGCTTTTATGGGCTTAAGACCCTAAATCGGAAGATCGGTCTATCCGGGCCAAATTCACGAAGCATGTCGAAGGGCTTAACAGCACTCACTGTCCCAAATTTCAGCAAAATTGGACAATAAATGTGGCTTTTATGGGCCTAAGATCCTAAATTGGCGGATCGGTCTGTATGGAGGCTTTATGAAGATATAGTCCGATATAGCCCATCTTCGAACTTAACCTGCTTATGGATAAAAAAAGAATCTGTGCAAAACTTCAGTTCAATATCTCTATTTTTGAAGACTGTAGCGTGATTTCAACAGACAGACGGACGGACATGTCTGAATGGTCTTAGATTTTTACGCTGATCAAGAATATATATACTTTATAGGGTCGGAAATTGATATTTCGATAAAACAAGTAAAAAGGCGTTAAGTTCGGCCAGGCCGATCTTGGAATACCCACCACCTCGGGTATATATGTAAACCACCTTTCATCAAACTTCGGTGAATATTTCATACCTTATGTCCCATAGCAGTTATATCAAAATATGTTGCGATTTGGATCAAATACTAATAAGTACAGTAGCTTTATTTAAAAAACAAGTAAAAAGGCGTTAAGTTCGGCCGGGCCGAACTTTGGATACCATCTTTCATAAAAAAAAATGAAAATTTCATACCTTATACTCATATACCTCATACCGATCTGAACTATATACGACACGGATGTCGAAAAGCCGAACATAAGTCACTGTGTCAAATTTCAGTGAAATCGGATTATAAATGGGTATTTTATGGGGCCAAGACTTTAAATCGTGATATCGGTCTACATGGCAGCTATATCCAAATCTTGACCGATTGGGGCCAAGTTGCATAAACATATCGAAAAGCCTAACACAATGCACTGTCCCAAATTTCGGTGACATCGGACAATAAATGCCTCTTTTATGGAACCTAAACCTTAAATTGAGAGATCGGTCTATATGGCAGCTATATGCAAATCTGGACCGATCTGGGCAAAATTGAAGAAGGACGTCGAAGAGCCTAACCAAACACACTGTGTCAAATTTCAGCGACATCGGAAAATAAATGCGTCTTTTATGGCCCCAAAACCTAAAACCTAGATATCGGTCTATATGGTAGCTATATCTAAATCTGAACCGATCGGTGCGATATTGCAGAAGTATGTCAAGGGGCTTAACTTAACTCACTGTCCCAAATTTCGAGGACATCGGACAATAAATGAGCATTTCATGGGCCCAAAACCATAAATCAAGAAATCGGTCTATATGGCAGCTATATCCAAATCTGAACCGATCTGGACCAAATTGAAGAAATATGTCAAAGGGCCTACCACAACTAGCTGTCCCAAATTTCAGCAAAATCGGATAATGAATGTGGCTTTTATGGGCCTTACACCATAAATCGGAGGATCGATCTATATGGCAGCTATATCCAAATCTGGACCGATCTGAGCCAACTTAACGAAGGATGTTGATGGCCCTTACATAATTCACTGTCCCGAATTTCATCAAAATCGGATAATAAATGTGGCTTTTGTGGGCCTAAGACCCTTAACCGGAGGATCGGTCTATATGACAGCTATATCCAAATCTGAACCGATCTGGGCCAAATTGACAAAGGATGTCGAAGGGCCTAACACAACTCACTGTCCCAAATTTCAGCGAAACCGGCTAATAAATGTGGCTTTTATGGGCCTTAGACCCTAAATCGGAGGATCGGTCTATATGGCAGCTATATTTAAATCTTGACCGATCTGAGCCAAATTGACGATGGATGTCAAATGGCCTAACACAACTCACTGCCCCAAATTTCAACAAAATCCGATAATAAATGTGGCTTTTATGGGCCTAAGACCTTAAATCGGCGGATCGGTCTATATGGCAGCTATATCCAAATCTGTACCGATCTGGTCCAAATTAACGAAGGAAGTTGAAGGGCCTAACACAAATTCCTGTCCCGAATTTCAGCGAAACCGGATAATAAATGTGGCTTTTATGGGCCTTAGACCCTAAATCGGAGGATCGGTCTATATGGCAGCTATATCCAAATCTGGACCGATCTGAGCCAAATTGACGAAGAATGTCGAAGGGCCTAACACAACTCACTGTCTCAAATTTCAGCAAAATCGGATAATAAATGTGGCTTTTATGGGTCTAAGACCCTAAATCGGCCGATCGGTCTATATGGGGGCTATATCAAGATATAGTCCGATATGGCCCATCTTCGAACTTAACCCGCTTATGGACAAAAAAGAATCTATGCAAAATTTCAGCTCAATATCTCTATTTTTAAAGACAGTAGCGTGATTTCAACAGACAGACGGACAGACGGACGGACATGTTTAGATCGTCTTAAATTTTTACGCTGATCAAGAATATATATATTTTATAGGGTCGGAAATGGATATTTCGTTGTGTTGCATCCAAAATGAAAAGAAGCTCAAAAACATGTTTTTTTTTAATTCGGTTAAAACATTTATTAAAAAACCCTTTGGGTTTTTGGCCAGGGCTGCGTCGTCGGAGTCTTGGAGTTGGAGTCAAGGAATTTTGGTCGGAGTAGGAGTCAAGAAAGTTATCTCGACTCCTACTCCGGACAAAGCAGTACAAAATGTTTTAACAAAAAAAAAAATATTTTTTAATAAAACAAGTAAAAACGCGTTAAGTTCACCCGTGCCGAACTTTGGTTACCAACCACCGTGGATATATTATTCATCCTATTTTACTATAACTTCACTACCATATCCTAAATAGGGGCTGGAGTGGATCATATTTTATTCGGGTTCCGATAACTCACATACAAGTAGAAGTTTCAGCGAAACCAGACAATAAATCCACTTTTTATGGGATTAAGACCCTAAATTGGAAGATTGGTCTATATGGCAGCTATATCTATCTAGTATAGTCTAAATAACTCTCTGATTAAAATTTGAGCAAAATCGGGTAATAAAAAAAGTTTTTATGGGTTTCAGACCCTTAATCGGCAGATCGGTCTATTTGGCAGCTATATCTAAATAAAGTCTGATCTGAAGCATATTGGATAGGACATCGGGGGGCTTAAAATGACTCAATATTTTAAATTTCAACAAAACTGGGTAATAAATAAAGCTTTTATGGGCTTCAGACCCATAATCTGCTGATCGGTCTATAAGGCAGCCATAACTAAATATAGTCGAATCCAAACCACAATCAGGCTTAAAACAACTCACTGTTTCAAATTTCAAGGAAATCGGGTAATAAATAAAGCTTTTTAGGGCTTCAGATTCTTAATCGGCAGATCTGAACCATATACGAGTCGGATGTCGGGAGGCTTAAAGCAACTCCCCATTTCAAATTTCAGCGAAATCGGATAATAAATGCAGCTTTTATGGGCTTCAGACCATTCACTCTTAAATATTGTTGCGAGGATCGGTTGACAAATGACGATATTATTGCAGTATTAATTCCAATCGGACGAATATAAATATGGGAACTATATCCAAATCTGAACCGATTTCTCCCAACTTCAATAGGCTTCGTCTCTAGGCCAAGAAAGATGCCCGGTCTATAAGGCAGCCATAACTAAATATAGTCGAATCCAAACCACAATCAGGCTTAAAACATCTCACTGTTTCAAATTTCAAGGAAATCGGGTAATAAATAAAGCTTTTTAGGGCTTCAGATTCTTAATCGGCAGATCTGAACCATATACGAGTCGGATGTCGGGAGGCTTAAAGCAACTCCCCATTTCAAATTTCAGCGAAATCGGATAATAAATGCAGCTTTTATGGGCTTCAGACCATTCACTCTTAAATATTGTTGCGAGGATCGGTTGACAAATGACGATATTATTGCAGTATTAATTCCAATCGGACGAATATAAATATGGGAACTATATCCAAATCTGAACCGATTTCTCCCAACTTCAATAGGCTTCGTCTCTACGCCAAGAAAGATGCCTGTAATAAATTTGTACACATAGCTAAACCGAATCATAAAGTGATTCTGAGTCGAACGGTATGCTTCTTAATGGATCTACCCCACTTCCTTGTACGAAACTAGTAGTGTAGGGTACAACAAGTAAAAGCGTTCTAAGTTCGGCCGGGCCGAATCTTGGGAACCCACCACCATGGATTCTGCTAAAATATGGGAGCTATATCTAGTTATAGACCGAATTGGACCGTACTTGGCGCAGTGGTTGAGAGTCATAGCAGAACACTGTATGCAAAATTTCAGCCAAATCGAATAAAAATCGCGGCTTGTAAGGGCTCAAGAAGTCAAATCGGGAGATCGGCTTATATTGGAGCTGTATCATGTTCTTGACCGATTTGAACCGTACTTGACATATTTGTTGGGAGTTATAACAGAATACTATGTACAAAATTACAGCCGAATCGGTTTATATGGGAGCTATATCCAAATCCGAACCGATATAGCCCATTTGCAATCCCCATCGGCCTACATCAATATAAAGTATCTGTGCCAAGCGGCTAACTTGACGCGTCAGTCATTTCGAATCAGAATTTTTAGACGATCAAGAATATATATACTTTATGGGGTCCTCGATCAATATTTCAAGGTGTTACAAACGGAATGACTAGATTAGTATACCCGAAGTCTGGCTATAAAAATCACTATTTGTATATTAACCACCCTTCGTCATAATACGTTAAAAAATGCATCATATATTAATTCATTACAGTTTTATCGAAATATAGTCAGATATCCACCATATTTACTTTTATGAGTCTAAGAACTTAAATCGGGAGATAAGCATATGAAAATGACAGCTATATGCAAATATTACCCGATCTGAACCATATTGAAAACGTATATCGAAGAGCTTAACACCGTCCACTGTGCCAAATTACAACAAAATCGAGTAATAACAATAAAAGCTCGTTTATTGTTCCAAGAACTTGAATCGGGAGATCGGTATATATTGCAGCTATATCCAAATCGGTTTTTATGGCAGTTATATCGAAATATAGACCATTCTTCACCATACCCAGCACGCATGTCGAGGGGCCTAACGCTATTCATTGTGCCTAATTTCAGCAAAATGGGTTAATAAATTCACCTTTCATGGACCTAAAACCCTAAATCGGGAGATCGGTCTATATGGCAGCTAAACCCAAATCTGGACCGATCTGGGCCGTATTAGACAGGCATGTCTTGGAGCCTTACACAACTAGCTATACCAAATTTCTGCGAAATCGGAAAATAGATGCGCCTATTATGAGCCCTAGACCTTAAATCTAGAGTTCGGTCTATATAGCACTTTTCCAAATCTGGACCGATCTGCGCCGTATTAAACAAGGATATCGTGAGGCCTAACACGACTCACTGTCCAAAATTTCAGCGAAATCCAATAAAAATTGTGACTTTAATGGTCCTAGGACCTTAATCGGCAAATCGGTCTATAGGGGGGGTATATCAAGATATTGTCCGATATAGCTCTAATATATATTCTTGATCGTCTGGACATTTAGATTCGATCTAGGCATATCCGTCAGTCTGTCGAAATCACGATAGCGAACGAACGCATAGTGAAGTTTGCTGCTTGAAATTTTTCACAGATACATATTATAGATTGGGAATTGCAAGTGGGCCACATCGGTTAAGATTTGTATATAGGTTAGGTTAGATTGTAAAGAGAGTGCAGATATTAATCCGCCCCATCTCACTATGGACAAACACCTAAGCCAGTAATCAGCTTGTTGTGCGCTCTAAAAACTATAAAGTAAAATCTAAAAAGAAAAATTTTAATAATGGAATTCTTAATTGTTTTCAGTACCACTCCCCTAAGTTGGCTCATGTCTGATATTGTGTCTCCCTTAAGTGCCGGTATCTGTTGGACGCGAAAGCCGGGCAATGAGAAAGGAAATGCTCCAACGTCTCATCATCTTCCCTGTATGCGCTACACATGCTATCACTTGCCGCATCGATTTTACATAAGTGAGCTCGTAGTCCTATGTGTCCCGTTATGATACCAATATCTATACTGACTACCTTCTTGCCTCCCTTCAGTAATAGCCTCGTCTTCTCATTATCTAGATCCCCCCATTATGATTTCCGCCGTCCTACCGACCGTTTCGCTGTTCCACAATGTTGCATGCGCATTCGTCGTCCACACCCTTAACTCGGACTGCGTCGACCCGAAAGGCTTCGGGTTAAGCAAGTTTATTGATGGCAGTCCTTTGGCCTTTACCACAAAATCGTCTGCCCTTTCATTTCCCCTTACTCCGTTATGGCCCGGCACCCAAACGGTACGGATTTTGCCATTCTCAGAGTAGGCGTTAATCTCCTTCTTACAATGCAAGTCTATTCGTGACCTTACCGTCCTGGTTGTTACATGTTTACACTCGAGGTCCTTGCGTTAGCACCACACCACTTCACGCATTCCGTGATCGTCCGGATCTCCACCTGCAGGACCGTATTATGGTCAGGCAGTCTAAAACAGATCTCAGTCCCTGGGTTCTCAATGTAGACTCCCAGGCCCACACTGTCCTCTAGCTTTGACCTATCCGTATAACATGATTTCCCAGATGGTAATACTAGGGTTGCGTCAATCCAAGACTGTGCCGATGGCAGCATTGCCTCGCACTCGACCTAAAGGTTCATCTAGGGTATTCGATCGGAAACCTCTTCCCTTCCTACCAAGTTCCCTATCGTCACCTCGATTATACCGCGATGGTATGAGCTGCTCCCATCCTCAATCCATTCTCCCACCACCTTAAGTCTCATAGCCGCAATGACTTCCTCACACTTAATCTATATGTAAATGGGTCTGATATCTAGAATAGTCTCCAGTGCCCTAGTGGGCGTGGTCCTCATCTTTCCGCCTATGCCAAGACAACATGTTCTCTGAACCTGTTGTATGGTTTTTATGTTGCACTTTTTCTCCATAGCAGTCCACCAAACTACTTAGGCTTAAGTATGTATTGGTCTAATTACGCTCCTGTAGAGCCAGTGAACTATCCTCGGACTCAGGCCCCATTTCGAGCCTACGGCCCGTCTACATAGCGCCCAACATCGGTGAGGCTTCTTAGTACGCTCCTGAATGTGACACTTCCAACTCAGTTTTCTGAGTAAGTATTTGACCTTGTCAGATATCGAAATCGTTTTATTGAGGAAACGTTCTGAGTCAAATTGGCCCACCTTCGTCTTCCTCGTGAACAGGCATATTTCAGTCTAGCCCAGTCATATGCCATATGCAAGACCCTTTCGACCCTTCTGCATAGCTCGATCGGATCCTTACCTCTTAGAAGCATTATAACATCATCTGCATAGCAGACGGGTTCAAATCCCTCCTCAGTCAGCATTCGAAATATGTCATTTATGGTGGTCACCCATAGGAGTGGCAATAAAATGCCCCCCTGTGGCGTGCCTTGTGCCACTTTCTTCCCTTTGTAAACTGATCTCCCGATTTCACATCTTCAGACCCAGGAAGCCGCAATTGTTCCGATTTGGCTGAAATTTTGCATGTAGAGTTCTGCTTACACTTCCAGAAGCTGTACTAAGTAAAGTCAAAATCGATCAACAACCTGGTATAGCACCCATTTAAACCGTTCTCCTGATTTGACATTTGAGCCCTAATAAACCGCAATTTTTGTCCGATTTAGTTTATATTTTGCACATAGTGTTCTGTTATGACTTCCAACTGTGCCAAGTAAGTTCTATAACCTGTTATAGCTCCCATATAAACCGATCTCCCGATTCGAGTTTTAAGCTCGTTCAAGCCGCAATTTTTGTCCGATTTGACTGAAATTTTGCATGTGGTGTTCGGTTACGACTTCCAAAAACTATGCCAAGTACAGTCTAAATCAGTATATAACCTGATATAGCTCCCACATATCCCGCTCTCTCGATTATCCTTGTTCGATTCCTAGAAGCTTTAATGTTTGCTGGTTTGACGGAAGTTTTTTATACCCACCACCGACGGATGGGGGTATATTCATTTTGTCATTCCGTTTGCAACACATCGAAATATCCATTTCCGACCATATAAAGTATATATATTCTTGATCAGCGTAAAAATATAAGACGATCTGGACATGTCCGTCCGTCTGTCCGTCTGTCTGTTGAAATCACGCTACAGTCTTTAAAAATAGAGATATTGAGCTGAAACTTTCCACAGATTCTTTTTTTTGTCCATAAGCAGGTTAATTTCGAAGATGGGCTTTATCGGACTACATCTTGATATAGCCCCCATATAGACCGATCCGCCGATTTAGGGTCGTAGGCCCATAAAAGCCACATTTTTTATACGATTTAGCTGAAATTTGGGACAGTGAGTTGTCTTAGGCCCTTCAATGTCCTCCGTTAATATGACTCAGATCGGTCTAGATTTGGATATAGCTGCCATATAGACCGATTCTACGATTTGGGGTCTTAAACCCATAAAAGCCACATTTATTATCCGATTTTGCTGAAATTTGGGACAGTGAGTTGTGTTAGGCCCTTTAATATCCTCCGTTAATATGGCTCAGATCGGTTTAGATTTGGATATAGCTGCCATATAGACCGGTCCTCCGATTTAGGTTCTTAAACCCATAAAAGCCACATTTATTATCCGATTTTGCTGAAATTTGGGACTGTGAGTTGTCTTATGTCATTGTCCTCTGTTAATATGACTCAGTTCGGTCCAGATTTGGATATAGCTGCCATATAGACCGATCCTCCGATTTAGGGTCTTAGGCCCATAAAAGCCATATTTATTATCCGATTTTGCTGAAATTTGGGACAGTGAGTTGCGTTAGGCCATTTAACATCCTCCGTCAATTTGGCTCAGATCGGTCAAGATTTGGATATAGCTGCCATATAGACCGCACACATTTATTATCCAATTTTGCTGAAATTTGAGAGAGTACGTTGCTTAAGCTGTTCGACATCCTCCGTCAATATGGCTCAGATCGGTTCAGAATTGGATATAGCTGCCATACAGACCGATCTCTCGATTTTAGGTTAAGGGGCCATAAAAGGCGCATTTATTGTCCGATGATGCCGAAATTTGGGACAAAGAGCTAAGTTAAGCCCCTCCACATATTTCTGCAATTTGGTCTAGATGGATCAAGATTTGCATATAGCTGCCATATGGACCGATCTCTCGATTTAAAGTCTTGGCCCCATAAAAGGCGCTTTTTTAATCCGATTTCACTGAAATTTGACACACTGACTTATGTTGGGCTTTTCGATATCCGTGTCGTATATAGTTCAGATCGGTTTATTTTAAGATATAGCTACTAAAAAGACCAATATTTTGTTATATACAATTGAACAATGACTTTTACTTATAAGTATTTGGTCCAAATCGGAACATATATTGATATAGCTGCTGTTGGGCATAAGGTATGAGTTTGACACCGGATTTTGACGAAAGGTGGTTCACATATATATCCGAGGGGGTGGGTATCCAAAGTTCGGCCCGGCCAAACTTTACGCCTTTTTACTTGTTTTTGTATCAATTTTTAGCAGAAGCCATGGAGGTCGGTTTTAGAGATTCGTCCGAACTAAGCACGTTTTACTTGTTTTTTGTTTTAAAAGCACATTGGCTTAGTAAAGAAAATAATTTTTTATAAAGTTTTTTAAAACTTTTATGATGAAATAAACTTGTTTTATTTGCATTTTGTAACATATTGGGCCTAACAACCCGCAAGAATCACGTAAGTGCCTATAAAACTTTTTAAATTAAAAAAAAAAACAAGTAAAAAGGCGTTAAGTTCGGCCGGGCCGAACTTTGGATACCCACCACCTTGGGTATATACAATATATAAACCACCTTTCGTCAAATCCGGGGAAAATGTATACCTTATGACCCCTAGCAGCTATATAGAAATATGTTCCGATTTGGACCAAATACTTAAAAGTACAATTCATTGTTCAACTGTGTAAAACAAAATTTTGTAGTAGCTATATCTAAAAATAAACCGCTCTGAACCATAAACGACACGGACGTCGAAAAGCCTAGCATACGTCACTGTGTCAAATTTCAGTGAAATCGGATTATAAAAGCGCCTTTTATTGGGCCAAGGCTTTTCATCGAGATATGGGTCTATATGGCAGCTATATCCAAATCTGGACCGATTTCGACCAAGTTGCAGATACATGTCGAAGAGCCTAACACAACTCACTGTCCCAAATTTCGGCGAAATCGGACAATAAATGCGCCTTATATGGCCCCAAAATCATAAATCAAGAGATCGGTCTATATTGCAGCTATTTCCAAATCTGGACCTATCTGAGCCAAAATGAAAAAATAATATCGAAAGTTATATCACAACTCACTGTCCCAAATTTCGGCGACATCGGACAATAAATGCGCCTTTTATGGTCTCAAAACCTTAAATCGAGAGATCGGTCTATAAGGCAGCTATATCCAAAACTGGACCGATCTGGGCCAAATTGACAAAGGATGTCGAAGGGCCTAAGACAACTCACTGTCCTAAATTTCAGCAAAATCGGATAATAAATGTGGCTTTTATGGGTCTAAGACCCTAAATCGGAGGATCGGTCTATATGGCAGCTATATCTAACACTGGACCGATCTCGGCTAAATTGGCGAAGGATGTCGAAGGGCCTTAGACAACTCACTGTCCCAAATTTCAGCAAAATCGGATTATAAATGTGGCTTTTATGGGTCTAAGACCCTAAATCGGAGGATCGGTCTATATGGCAGCTATATCCAAAACTGAACCGATCTGGACCAAATTGGCGAAGGATGTCGAAGGGCCTAAGATAACTCATTGTCCCAAATTTCAGCAAAATCGGATAATAAATGTGGCTTTTATGGGAATAAGACCCTAAATCGGAGGATCGGTCTACATGGCAGCTATATCCAAAACTGGACCGATCTGGGCCAAATTGACGAAGGAAGTCGATGGGCCTAACACAATCCACTGTCCTAAATTTAAGCAAAATCGGATAATAAATGTGGCCTTTATGGGCCTAAGACCCTAAATCGGCGGATCGGTCTATATGGGGGCTATATCTAGATATAGTCCGATTTGGCCCATCTTCGAACTTAACCTGCTTATGGACAAAAAAGAATCTGTGCAAAGTTTCAGCTCAATATCTTAATTTTTGAAGACTGTAGCGTGATTTTGACTGACAGACGGACAGACGGACGGACATGTCTATATCGTCTTAGATTTTTACGCTGATCAACAATATATATACTTTATAGGGTCGGAAATGGATATTTCGATGTGTTGCAAACGGAATGACAAAATGAATATACCCCCATCCTTCGGTGGTGGGTATAAAAATGAATATACCCCCATCCTTCGGTGGTGGGTATAAAAAAGGACCATTAAAAAGGCGTTAAGTACGGCCGGGCCGAACTTTGGATACCCACCACCTCGGGTATATATGTGAGGCCTAAGACCCTAAATCTGAGGATCGGTCTATATGGCAGCTATATCCAAATCTGGACCGATCTGGGCCAAAATGACGAAAAATGTCGAACGGCTCAACACAACTCACTGTTCCAAATTTCGGCAATATCGGATAATATATGTGGCTTTTATGGGCCTAAGACCCTAAATCGTAGGATCGGTCTTTATGGCAGCTATATCCAAATTTGGACCGATCTGGCCCAAATTGACGGAGGATGTCAAAGGGCCTAACGCAACTCACTGTCCCAAATTTCAGCAAAATCGGATAATAAATGGGCCTAAGACCCTAAATCGGCGGATCGGTCTAAATGGGGGCTATATCAAGATATAGTCCGATATAGCCCATCTTCGAACTTAACCTGCTTATGGACAAAAAAAGAGTCTGTGCAAAATTTCAGCTCAATATCTCTTTTTTATAAAGACTGCTGCGTGATTTCAACAGACAGCCGGACAGACGGACGGACTTGTCTAGATCGTCTTAGATTTTTACGCTGCTCAAGAATATATATACTTTATAGGGTCGGAAATGGATATTTCGATGTGTTGGAAACGGAATGACAAAATGAATATACCCCCATCCTTCGGTGGTGGGTATAATAAGTGCTCGGAGTCGATTCTGTAGTCGGAGTCGAGTAAAAGTGCTCGACTTCGCAGCCCTGGTTTGGATATTAACTAATGAGGTCAACATTTTTTATCTGCTGAATAATGTGTAAAATTTTTGCTTCTGGAAAAAAACGGTAAAAGTTTTAGTTTTGTTGAGCATTTAAGCTTTTGTTTTTGACTAAAATTTTAACGTTTTCATTTTGTTCACTTTGTTTTAAAAGAATTAATTTTTGGCTAAAATTTCAACTTTTTTCGAGTGAATGAAGCTGAACAACTTGGTGCAAAAGTTTTTGCATAAATTTGTTGTAGTTTGTTTGTCTTGTTCATTGCCTTATTTTTTTTCAATGGCCAAACTGCATTGCAGAGGAACAATAGCAAGAACGTTTGCCTGAAAGAGTGAGTGAATGAAAGGACAAACGAATGAATGATGAAACGTTTACTTTGGTTATTTTGGACGAAGGTATTTGAGTTGCTGGTGTTATTCTTTTTGTATATCCAGGCTATGAAATGGCGTCAATACAACGAATAATAATTCAATTAAAACTCTTGCATGTCAAGTAACAATTGGAATACTAGCACGTACACACTTAACATATCCATTCCTTTTCTTGTTGAACAGGAAAATGTACAACCTTTGTGGCATGGCCAGCAAAAAGCACTCGGATAATTGGGAGAAATTTTTGAAGACCTTAACATTTCTTCTTCGGTCCATTCAGAACTTGATATAGTATATGAAATTATTTTGCTTCTGCCCAAAAATTATAAAATATAAACGACTGGTGTGAATCCAAATGACTTTCGCTACAGTTTATTCTCTATAAAAAAAAAAATTATAAAGTCAACGTCTGTACTACAATGAGTGAAAAGTATTCCTTGGCTAGAGCTCATCTTTCAGTCGTCATTAAGGAAATTTTGGGATATTAAATTCAACAAGAACTTTGGATACCCACCACCTCGGGTATATATATAAACCATCTTTCATCAGAATTCGGTGAAAAATGCATAATTTATGCCCCCATAGCAGCTTTATCGAAATATGATCCGATTTTGACCACATTCGACATGGATATTGAGTGGTATAATACAATATGTACAAGTCATTGTTCAATTTTGCAGAACAAAATATTGATCTTTTTGGTAGCCATATCCAAATATAGACCGATCTGAACCATATACGGCTCGGTTGTCGAAAAGCTTAACATATGTCACAGTGTCAATTTTGAGCGAAATCGGATTATAAATATGCCTTTTATGGAGCCAAGACTTTAAGTCAAGAGATCGGTCTATATGGCAGCTAATCCAAATCTGTACCGATCTGGGCCAATTTAAGAAGGATGTCGATGGCGCTAACACAACTCACTTTCCCAAATTTCGGCGAAATCGGCCAAAAATGCGCCTTTTATGGGTCCAAGACCTTAAATCCAGAGATCGGTCTATGTGGTAGCTATATTAAAATTTGGACCGATCTGAGTTGTATTAAACAAAGATGTTGAGAGGCCTAACCGAACTCACTGGCCCAATTTCAGCAAAATCGGATAATAAATGTGGGTTTTATGCGCCTTAGACCCTACATCGGCGGATCGGTCTATATGGGGGACAAAAAAAGAATCTGTACAAAGTTTTAGCTCAATATCTCAATTTTTAAACACTGTAGCGTGATTTCAACAGACAGACGGACATGGCTAGAAGGTCTAAGATTTTTAGAAGGTCTTAGATTTAATGAATTCGATCCGTTTTTAAAACGAATCATAACTGGAGATGAAAAATGGATTGTTTACAACAACGTTAGTCGAAAACGATCATGGTCCAAGCATGGTGAACCAGCTCAAACCACTTCAAAGGCTGATATCCACCAAAAGAAGGTTATGCTGTCTGTTTGGTGGGATTGGAAGGGTGTGGTATATTTTGAGCTGCTTCCAAGGAACCAAACGATTAATTCGGATGTTTACTGTCAATAATTGGACAAATTGAATACAGCCATCAAGGAGAAGCGACCAGATTTGGTCAATCGTAAAGGTGTCATATTCCACCAGGACAACGCTAGACCACACACATCTTTGGTCACTCGCCAAAAACTGAGTGAGCTTGGCTGGGAACTTTTGATGCATCCACCATATAGCCCTGACCTTGCACTATCAGACTACCATTTATTTCGATCTTTGCAGAACTCCTTAAATGGTAAAACTTTCGGCAATGATGAGGCTATAAAATCGGACTTGGTTCAGTTTTTTGCAGATAAAGGCCAGAAGTTCTATGAGCGTGGAATACTAAATTTGCCAGGAAGATGGCAAAAGGTTATCGAACAAAATGACAATTATATATTTGATTAAAGTTCATTCTAAGTTTTATTAAAAATGCTTTTACTTTCTTTTAAAAAATCCGCAATTACTTTTTGGGCAACCCAATATTATAGGATATCCCCAACACGTCCCTCCAGCCAGGCCTGAAACGCTGGGTCGCCAATTATCTGTGTGGTCGACAGTCATTTGTGGAATTTAGGGATAAGAAGTCGAAGCACCGTAGAGTGAAACAGGGAGTTCCCCAAGGTAGGGTGATATCTCCTGCACTGTTTAATCTCTCCCTATCCTCCATTCCACATCCTCCAGACGGCATAGAGATCGTATTATATGCGGATGTACGATCATGGCATCAGGCCTCCCACCCATTGTTGACATTTGTGAAAAGTTGAACGTCTACCTTAACAAACTTGCCTCATATTTCGCTGCAAGAAATCTGCAGATATTTGCCACCAAATCTTCAGCCACATTGTTCACTACAAATACGAGTGAGGTGAATACCGAGCTGACTGTGATGGTCGATCGAGAAATGTTTCCGACCATCAAGTGTCCCAAAATACTTGGCGTCACATTTGACAGCTCTTACACATTCTCCCCACATGCCACAGCAATTTGCCATAAAGTCAAAAGTAGAAATAAGGTCCTCAAGTCACTTGCCGGCAGCACGTGGGGTGCAGACAAAGAAACCTTGTTGACCACGTACAAAGCAATTGGACGGTCTGTGGTAAGTTGTGCAGCGCCAGTGTGGTTTCGTCAGATTTGTGACACACAGTGGAATAATTTTCAGATCTGCCGCCCTCCGAACTGCGACGGTCTGTCTCCTCAGTCCTCATGTGGATCACCTCTATCAGGAGACAAAGATACTACCAGTGCGAAGACATAACTACATGCTGTGTAAGGAATACCTTTTGGGCTGTTATCGCAGAGACCATCCAAATTATCATCTTGTGGATAGATATCCACCGCCCAGAAGCCTTAAGGTAGATCTACATGATCCAGAGCGTGAGGTTCTGTGCTACAAGAGAGAACCTCTAGATCAAGCGACATATCAATCAGGTATAGACAACATTCATGCAGACACGGTAGCAGATGCGGTAAATAGCTACCGAGTGAATGGAGTCCTTGGAGAACGACCGCCTCCCATTGCAGCTGAAGAAATTCCAAACCAGAGTAGTTCTGGCTCAATTAAATACGTTCCGGCAGATGCAGCCGCCTCAACTCCTACAGAGCAAGTATTGATGCCGACGTGCAAGATGTATGTCCCGATTGTAATCAGGAACCACCCAGACCCATCCGACTCAGATCCCTGTGGACGCACCCCATCTTAGTCGTAGAGGTCCTTGATCTTAACACTCAACAGAATCAAGCAGACGAAATATAGAACACAACAAACTGCTACAACAACATCATCATAATTGTTTTCTTGTGTGTCTCCTAGTAAAGATAAAGAGCGAGTATTTGAGCGTATAGACCATTGGTTGCTAAAAACACTAACTCTATTCCACATTACTTTGTACGTAAACAAGAAATTCCAAGCAGGCCCATGGGCTTGCGAGTAATTGCAATTGTGTGTTCGTTATTGGTATGACACATTCTCACACACAGCATTTTTTCCCTTTTATACCCATCTCCAAAGATGGGGTTATATTCATTTTGTCATTCCGATGGCAACACATCGAAATCTAAGACGGTCTAGCCATGTCCGTCCGTCTTTTTGTCTGTTTGTTGAAATCACGCTACAGTCTTTACAAATAGGGATGTTGAGCTGAAACTTGGCACAGATTCTTTTTTTGTCCATACATAGAAAAAATAAAAATCGTTTTCAATCACAAAATTAATTGATCCAATTATTATGTCCATAGGATGGAGGTATACTAATTTCGTCATTCTGTTTGTAACTCCTCGAACTATTCGTCTAAGGTCCCATAAAGTATATATATTGTTGATCGTCATGACATCTTAATTCGATCTAAACATGTCCGTCCGTAAATGGGTCATATCGGCCCATGTTTTAATAAAGCTGCCATATAAACCGATCTTGGATCTTGAATTTTTGAGCCACTAGAGGGCGCAATTCCTATCCGATTTGGCTGCAATTTTGCACGACGTGTTCGCTATGACTTTCAACAACTGTGCTAAGTATGGTTCAAATCGGTTCATAATCTGATATAGCTGTCATATAAACCGATCTTGAATCGTGACTTCTTGAGCCACTAGAGGGCGCAATTCCTACCCGATTTGGCTGCAATTTTGCACGACGTGTTCGCTATGACTTTCAACAACTGTGCTAAGTATGGTTCAAATCGGTTCATAATCTGATATAGATGTCATATAAACCGATCTTGAATCGTGACTTCTTAATCCACTACAGAGCGCAATTCTATCCGATATCCTTTCCTATATAAACCGATATCCCCATTTCTTATCTCCCTAATTCTCTTCTATTATCTTTTATTTGCCTAAAAGGAGATACAGGGAGAAAAACTCGACAAATACGACCCATGGTGGATGATATATAAGATTCGGCCCGTCGGAACTTAACACGCTTTTACTTTTTACACCCACCACTGAAGGATGGGGTTATATTCATTTTGTCATTCTGTTTGCAACACATCGCAGGTAAAGTTCGAAAATGTGCTATATTGGACTATATCTTGATATGGCCCCCATATGGACCGATCCGCCGAAAGAAAACGTATCTGATATCCAATTGTCGGACAAAGTGTTAAGGGGACCACCCTAACCCCCAAAACACCCCTAAATCGGACATGTTTACCGACCATGGCAATATGGGACTCAAATGAAAGGTATTTGCGAGAAGAATTCGAATCTGACATCCAAATATGGGACCAAGTGTTTGGGGCCGCCTCTCCCTAAAAACATCCCCCAAAGAGGACAAATTGACGACCATTGCAATATGGGGCTCAAATAAAAGATCTTTGGGAGTAAAGCACGAATCTGATATCAATATTCGGGAAAGTGTCTATGGGGCCACCTCTCCTCCATGACACCACCCAAATAGGAAGTATTTGCTGACTATTGCAATATGAGGCTCAAATAAGAAGGTTTTTAGAGTATAACACAAATCCGATATATATTTTCAAGGCCAACTCACTGAGTGGCAGCCCATCCACCAAAATACCTCCCAAGCCGGTCATGATTGCCTACTATGGAAATATGGGGCTCAAATTAAAGGTATGTGGGAGTAGACCACATATCTGATATCAACATTAGGGGCCAACTGTCTAGCGGACGTCCCACCACCATAACAACCTCTAAATAGGATGTATTTGGTCACCACGACAATTTGGGCCAATACACCAAACCGGTCATATTTGCTGACTTTTGCAATAAGGAGTTTAAATGAGATTAGAAAACGAATTTGATATCCAATTTTGAGGCCAATGGCAATATGGGGTTCAAATAAATGATATATAGATATATGAGAATAGAGCA
Organism: Stomoxys calcitrans; assembly: GCF_963082655.1. Classification (NCBI taxonomy): domain Eukaryota; kingdom Metazoa; phylum Arthropoda; class Insecta; order Diptera; family Muscidae; genus Stomoxys; species Stomoxys calcitrans. The sequence continues at coordinate 45,483,290 of NC_081552.1, forward strand.
CGTTGTTGATGTATATTTCCCAAAACAGGAATTTTTTACTGACTATCGCAACATGGGGCTCAAATAAAGGTATTTGGGAGTATAATACAAATTTGATATCCAAATATAGGACCATGTATTTAGAGCATCACGCCTTCCCAAAACACCCCCCAAAGGATAAAAGATTTTCGACCATGCCAATATGTGGTTCTAATGAAAGGTATTTGAGATTAGAAAACGAATTTGATAAACTAGTTTGGAGCCATGTGTTTGGGAGACTCCTCATCGTGTAAACTCCCCTAAACCAATGGCAATATGAGGTTTAAACAAGTAAAAGCGTGCTAAGTTCGGCCGGGCCGAATCTTATATACCCCCCACCATGGATCGCATTTGTCGAGTTCTTTTCCCGGCATCTCTTCTTAGGCAAAAAAGGATATAAGAAAATATTTGCTCTGCTATTAGAGCGATATCAAGATATGGTCCGATTTGGACCACAATTAAATTATATGTTGGAGACCTGTGTAAAATGTCAGCCAATTGGAATAAGAATTGCGCCCTTTGGGGGCTCAAGAAGTAAAATAGAGAGATCGATTTATATGGGAGTTGTATCGGGCTATAGACCGATTCAGACCATAATAAACACATATGTTGATGATCATGAGAAGCTCCGTCGTACATAATTTCATTCCAATCGGATAAGAATTGCTCACTCTTGGGGCTCAAGAAGTCAAGACCCAAGATCGGTTTATATGGCAGCTATATCAAAACATGGACCGATATGGTCCATTTGCAATGCCAACCGACCTACACTAATAAGAAGTATTTGTGCAAAATTTCAAGTGGCTAGCTTTACTCTTTCGGAAGTTAGCGTGCTTTCGACAGACAGACGGACGGACGGACAGACGAACGGACATGGCTAGATTGACATAAAATGTTGCGACGATCAAGAATATATATACTTTATGGGGTCTCAGACGAATATTTCGAGTAGTTACAAACAGAATGACGAAATTAGTATACCCCCCATCCTATGGTGGAGGGTATAAACTTGGTATTTGAAAGAAGAGCACGATGCTGATATTTTTTCAGGGCCAAGTGTCTGGGGAACCATCTAACCCCCCAAAAACACCCATAAATCAGATATCATGAGAATATCGGGCAGAAATAAAAAAGTTTAAGAATGGAGTACACCTCACATCCAAACTTAAATTCGTAGACCAATAAAGATAATATAGGATTCAGATAAAAGAACTTATATTCTTAAACTGTTAGTCAAGCGATATACAATTTTCGTAACATGGTATTTCACTAAAAGCTCTTTAATTGTCGAAGGGAGGACTCTCCCCCTTACCCTAATTTTCAGAAAAGCCAGATCTCGGAGATGGGTGGTGCGATTAAGGCAAAATTATGTGTGCTCTCCTATAGTAACCTACAAATAAAAATTTGGTTTTAAATTTCGGATGGGGTACCTAAGGGGGCGCCCCAACCTAAAACCTACCAAATATTTATATACACCAATCACGACAGTATGGGACTCAAATTAAAGGTATTTTAGATCAGAAAACTTATCTGATATCCAATTGTCGGACTAAGTGTTAGGAACACCCCCGAAACACCCCTAAATCGGAAATTTTTACCGACCATGGCCATATGAGACTCAAATGAAAGGTATTTGCGAGTAAAATACGAATGTGATATCCAAATGTGGGAACAAGTTTTTGGATGTCCACCCCTTCCCCAAACCAGCCCCCAAACAGGACTTATTTACAGACCATGGCAATTTGGGGCTTAAATAAAAGGTATTTGAGTGTAGCATACGAATTTGATATCCAGATGTGGGACCAAGTCTTTGGGGGGCCGTCCATCCCCGAGAACATCCCCCATAGAGGACACATTTATGACCATTGCAATATGGGACTCAAATAAAAGGTCTTTGGAATTAAAGCACGCATCTGATATGAATATTAGGGAAAAGTATCTATGGGGCTACCCCGTCCCCATAACTCCACCCAAATAGGAAGTATTTTCTGACCATTGCAATATAAGGCTCAAATAAAAGGTATTTTAGAGTTGAACACGAATCTGATATATATTTTCAAATTTTTATACCCTCCACCATAAGATGGGGGGTATACTAATTTCGTCATTCTGTTTGTAACTACTCGAAATATTCGTCTGAGACCCCATAAAGTATATATATTCTTGATCGTCGTGACATTTTATGTCGATCTAGCCATGTCCGTCCGTCTGTCCGTCCGTCCGTCCGTCCGTCTGTCTGTCGAAAGCACGCTAACTTCCGAAGGAGTAAAGCTAGCCGCTTGAAATTTTGCACAAATACTTCTTATTAGTGTAGGTCGGTTGGTATTGTAAATGGGCCATATCGGTCCATGTTTTGATATAGCTGCCATATAAACCGATCTTGGGTCTTGACTTCTTGAGCCTCTAGAGGGCGCAATTCTCATCCGAATGGAATGGAATTTCGCACGACGCACATTGGTTCAAGTTCATTGAACGAGCGGCTAAAAATAGAAGAAGTTGTCGAAGGACAATGAAACTTGGCACATAGGCATTTTTTGTTTGAATCAAGAAAAAATGGAAAAATCAAAATGATCCGCCCACTTTTACGCCCACCTCCCATACAAAGTAAAAATTAAATTTTGACCTACGGCATTGTTTTTTGGCACATAGCATTTTTAAACACTCAGAATCATTTGTGTGAAATTTGCTCCACATATGAAGCAAACCGCCATAGATGAACTTCCAGAAATCGTAGTAGCTACTTTCCCATCAATCATTGTTAATTTCAGTGTGTGAGAAATATTGAAGTTTCTGCTATGCAATTCAACGACAGTATTTCTTAAATTTTTTATTTCGTCATTAACACGACTGACCTCTGAATTTATAACTTCAGCTGTTTCTTGTATAAATTCAAATTTTAACGGTCGGCAAAATCTAGTTGATGATGGCTCTGTATTTCTCCAGCACATTGTTGACATATTATTACGCTCTGTGAGGGTCAATGGAACAAGTGACGTTAAGAACATATATTTATCGGAGTCATTTGGATCTGTGAATTTTTGATGGTATTCACTGTGTCCCGAACTTCCGTCACAGCCCCATTTTGAGAACATTTGCAGTTCGTTGGGGAGTTCTGTCACCTCATTCTCGGTTTTTGTCATCAAAATCCTGGTTACTGTATGATCTAATAACTGTTGTAGAGAAACTTTGCTACAACTTTCTTGCACCTGAACATTTGCAGGATAGCATTTTTTTTTTGCTTCCAGTACCTGATGGTAGGATGGGTAAATGTCGAATCCAATTTCTCTAGCTGAACTGCGCAAAACCTCATATTGATGCTTTGACAACGAAGCATCAAGTATCAGCCCAAGTGCCTTCTCCGGGGTGAACGCCTTAATGGATTTGTCTAAACACTCACTTTTTTTTGCGGCAGACGATATCAACACCATTGAGGTGTTTTCACAAAAATCTTGTACCTTTGTCCTCTTTGTTCGCGGTTGGCAATCCTCGAAGGCTTTTGCTGGACGTCCACGTTTAACCATATTTGAACAGCTTGGTGCTTCATTGTTTGCGGTATATTTGCACACTTTGTAGACATTTTTCAGCCAATTTTCATTAAGATCAAGAAATCTGGTTTTTATGCGTCTTGCTTTTTGCCATCTATCTTTGAACTTTGTAAAAAAGTTTTTTTTCAAAAATCCAGTAAAGACTTCAACATCCTCAGCAGTCATTCCTTCATTGCTATTTGCAATGACTTCGACAGTAACATCAATATCACTGTTGTTATCAATTAATATTTCGCAAATATTTAAATAAGAAATTGTTACATTTTCCATAATTAATAAAATTAAATCTTGATATCACTTAAAAACACACCTCTTATCACTGCACTTGCCAATGTAATGTCAATTAGCATATCAATAATATTAGAAATGTATACCCAAAAGCAGAAATTTAAATCAGAAACTGTATATTGTTGTTGGTACTTAATGTATTACTTATTAAGCTCTAACGGAAAAGATTTTGTGCAATAAAGAGAGCAAGACATAATGTGTAGTTGTTATTGCATGCAACAACATAATAAATGAATGATAACACAGCACCTAATAGTCTATCGCTTGATCTTCTATTGTTGTTAACAGTAAAGAATTATGGCAACAACAACAACAAGCATGAACGAAAATTCACGTTTTCTTACTTTATCACTTTATAGTTTTTACTGTTTCTTTTGGAAAGGAGCAGGTATGAGCAGCTGAATTTTTTTTTAGCTTTTAGCTGAGACTTCAAGCTGTAATTTGACGTCTTTCGTTAAACAGCGCTCCACAGCGCTAAAAACATGCAGTCCACTGAAGTTGATGAACATTGAAATTTTGATGTTGTTTATATTTTGTTCTACGAAATTTTTTATGTGGCACTTTTTCCAACTTTTTTTAATGCAAATCTCATCTATGACAATTGCCATTTACGAAAATATACAACAAAGTCAAATGATAAGTTTACTGTGATTGTACCAAAAGATTGAATATACAGTAAATTTGCATGCCATTTTAAACAAGCGAACATATATGAACTTGGAGCGTGTCTGTCCAAAGAAATACTAAATATATCAGCCTAATATTACGGAATCATAATATTCAACTATCTGACAACAAAATACCAAAAAATTATCCAAATCGGCGAACATGAAAAAAATGAATTTCGGCCACTCTTGAACCAATGTGCGACGTGTTTTGTTATGATACCCAACAACTGTGCCAAGTATGGTTTAAATCGGTCCATAACCTGATATAGCTGTCATATAAACCGATCTTGGGTCTTGACTTCTTGAGCCTCTAGAGGGCACAATTCTTATCCGATTTGAATGAATTTTTGCACGAAGTATTTCGTTGTGATATCCAACAACTGTGCTAAGTATGGTTGAAATCGGTTCATAACCTGATATAGCTGTCATATAAACAGATCTGGGGATTTGACTTCTTGAGGTTCTAGAGGGCGCAATTCCTATCCGATTTGGCTGAAATTTTGCATGACGTATTTTATTTTTACTTTCAACAACTGTGTCAAATAAGGTTCAAATCGGTTCATTACCTGATATAGCTGCCATATAAACCGATCTGGGATCTTGACTTCTTGACCCCTAGAGGTCGCAATTATTATCCGATATGCCTGAAATTTTGTACGACGGATCCTCTCATGACCATCAACAAACGTGTTTATTATGGTCTGAATCGGTCTATAGCCCGATACAGATCCCATATAAATCGATCTCTCTATTTTACTTCGTGAGCCCCAATGGGCGCAATTCTTATACGAATTGGCTGAAATTTTACACAGGTCTCCAACATATAATTTAATTGTGGTCCGAATCGGACCATATCATGATATCGTTTTAATAGCAGAGAAACTCTTTTTTTATATCCTTTTTTGCCTAAGAAGAGATGCCGGGAAAAGAACTCGACAAATGCGATCCATGGTGGAGGGTATATAAGATTCGGCCCGGCCGAACTTAGCACGCTTTTACTTGTCAATATTTCAAAAGCGCTAGACCCCTTTTCCCAAAATACCCCACAAACAAAAATTTTTTATTGACCATCGTAATATGGGGCTCAAACAAAAGTATGTGGCATTCCTTAAAACACCCCCCATGCTAATATGTTTCTCAAATGAAAGATATTTGAGATTAGAAATCAAATTTGATAACAAATTTTGGGGCCATGTGTTTGGGCGGCGCCTCATCCTGTAAACTCCCCTTACACTAATGACAATATGGGGTTTAAATAAATGGTATTTGAGAGAAGAGCACGATGCTGATATTTTTTCAGGGCCAAGTGTCTCAGGGACCATCTCTACCCCGAAAACACCCCTAAAGCAGACACCATGAGAATATCAGGCAGAAATAAAGTATTTCAAGAATGGAGTACACCTTACATCCAAACTTAAATTCGTAGACCAATAAAGATAATATGGGATTCAGATAAAAAGAACTTATATTGTTAAACTGTTAGTCAAGCGATATACTATTTTCGTAGCATATTATTTCACCAAAAATTATTTAATTGTCGAAAATAAATATTCAAAGAAAAATTTTGTTCCATATAAGGTAAAAGAAGGCGCAGCGGAGGGGGCCCGGATCAGCTAGTCTTATATATATTATAACAAAACTTTTCATGCAGAATTTCAGCCAAATCGAATGAGAATTGCGCCCTCCAGAGGCTCAAGAAGTCAAGATCCAAGATCGGTTTATGTGGTAGCTATATCAGGTTGTGTACCAATTTAAACCATACTTAGTACAATAGTTGGAAGTCATAACAAAACACTTTACGCAAAATTTTAGCCAAATCGGATAAGAATTGCACCTAGAGGCAAAGCCTACAGAAATGGGAAGAAATCGGCTCAGATTTGGATATAGATCTCTTATATATATATTCGTCCGATTGGGATTTATATTGTAATTAGATTGTTATTTGTTAACCGATTCTCACGAAATTATGTACAAGGATGTACTTGTGAATTTGTTAAAAATAAGTTCAGATTTAGATGTATTACTCATATTCATATTTGTATCGTTCAATTTCCACTTCTAGAGCCTTTGAACGCGCATTCATTAATCGATCTTCTCAAAATTTTGCATTGCGCTTTATTCTTCGAATAGCACAAGCGGACAGATTTTGTTCTCCTGATCACTGTTGAATTTCATAGGAATCTGTTCAGGTTTAGATATAGCTCCCATATACATATATGTATCACCTGACTTTCGCTTTGCAAATGCATTTATCAACCGACATTCTCAAAATTTTGGTTGCTACATATCCAACTTAAGCAAATTTCAATTTCGACGATTTAGCATGCATTCCCAAAAAGGCCGGTTTTGCCCAACCTTATTCTATCCTTACTTGTTGTACACAATGTGACCCCAAATGTCCAACCTAAATAATACTTTAGTATTCTTCATATATGTTTTCCCCCGCAGGACATTCAAGTGGTACTAGTATCCTTTGCAGCTATGTGGGTATTACGCTAAGCTACTGTGACGAACAACGTCCCTTCACTTCCTCTTATTAAGGGAATTTTTGCAAAGCAACACAACATTTCACATTTTGGCCTACAAAGAGGTGTGGGAGAGCTCGTGTATGGGCTTGAGTAACTTTGTGTTAGTATCCAAAAGCCACAAAGTAGCTTTTGGCCAACTTAACATTATGGCATGCTGTGGCTCTTTCGCGCTTGAGGCAGTCGAATATCCTGCCACACAATGAGCATTTTCCCCCCATTTAGCCGTTTAGGCATTAAGGGGTTTGGTTTTGCAACCATTCGCAATTTCGCAGTGTGTTAGAATGCTAAAAATGTGTTGGAAATGTTTTAAGGCGCAATTCCAGGATAACAGTGTGGTGAGTATGTGCCCATGTTATGCAAACGCCTACAATGAAAAATGCACTATACACACAAACTGTGACATATGCACACATATATCTCCTATGTCTAATCGGATATATGTGCTCGAGAATGATATGTACAAGCGGGAGTCCGGCCAAATGGGCGACAGTATGAGTATTTGCTTTGGATAAAGGATAGGACATGTTGTATCCTCGTATCCTGTGACAATTATGTTGTACTTATTTACATTTTGATTGGCTTTTGTTGTCTTAAGTGATTAGCATACCGAACTTATTTTGTTGCCATAGAAGGGAAATGCATGAAATGGTCAAGAAACAGTTGTAAAGCTTAAATGTGAGATGATTGCCATGTGGGCATGAGCTCTGGGCTGGGGTATGCATGTTAAAGAGTTGTCTTAAAATGCTTATGGGTGATTTGATAGGATTAGTTTTTAAAATTATAAATGTTTGAATAGGATTTAAGTTGAAATGTCGATTGAAGAGAAGTCAATCTTTGATATGGTTATTTTCTGTGTTTTTGTATCCAACACTGAAAGAGGAGCTAAATTCAATTTAACATTCCGTTTGTAACACATCAAAATAAATATTTCTGATCCCATAAAGTATATATATTCCTCGTAAAAATCTAAGACCTGCCTGTTGAAATTACGGTGCAATCATAAAAACAAGTAAAGTTTGCTAAGTTTGGCCGGGCCGAATCTTATATACCCTCCAACATGGATCGCATATGGCAAGTTCTTTGCCCGGCATCTCTTTATAGGCAAACAGAGGATAATGATAAGAATTGCGTCCTATATGGGCTCAAGTAGTAGGAGATGGGCTTATAAGCGAGTTATATCAGGTAATAGACCGATTCGAACAAATTTGGCCCTCATGTTGAAGGTCATAGGAAAAGTCGCTGTACAAAATTTCAGCAAAATCCGATTGGAATTGCGGCATCCAGATACTCAAGAAGTGTATCCCAATGGCGGAAAACAGTTGCCCTTCTCATAAAAACTACTGAAAGTTGACCTTACAAGAGAGCTGATACACATACACACCCAATTTGTAGCATCTTGCATTATAGAAGGCCTAAAAGACAGCATTTTGTTAGCCAATGAATGTGCTACTAGTCATGCCATGACTACTTCTCAAATTATGGCTAAATGAATGAGCTGTAGTACATTTGTCTCTTTTGTTTGCATTTTATAACCTACACCACCATGGTGGCACAGGGTATTATAATAACTTTGTTTATTTGTTTGCAATGCTAAGAAGGAGAAGACCTAGACTCATTGATATGTGTACCGATCGGCTTAGAATCACTTCCTTATTATACCCTCCACCATAAGATGGGGGGTATACTAATTTCGTCATTCTGTTTGTAACTACTCGAAATATTCGTCTGAGACCCCATAAAGTATATATATTCTTGATCGTCGCGACATTTTATGTTGATCTAGCCATGTCCGTCCGTCTGTTCGTCCGTCTGTTCGTCCGTCCGTCCGTCTGTCCGTCCGTCCGTCTGTCCGTCCGTCTGCCTGTCGAAAGCACGCTAACTTCCGAAGGAGTAAAGCTAGCCGCATGAAATTTTGCACAAATACTTCTTACTAGTGTAGGTCGGTTGGTATTGTAAATGGGCCATATCGGTCCATGTTTTGATATAGCTGCCATATAAACCGACCTTGAGTCTTGACTTCTTGAGCCTCTAGAGTGCGCAATTCTTATCCGATTGGGATGAAATTTTGCACGACGTGTTTTGTTATGATACCCAACAACTGTGCCAAGTATGGTTCAAATCGGCCCATAACCTGATACAGCTGTCATATAAACCGCTCTTGGGTCTTGACTTCTTGAGCCTCTAGAGGGCGCAATTCTTATCCGATTAGAATGGAATTTCGCACGACGTGTTTTGTTATGATACTCAACAACTGTGCCAAGTATGGTTCAAATCGGTCCATAACCTGATATAGCTGCCATATAAACCGGACTTGGGTCTTGACTTCTTGAGCCTCTAGAGGGCACAATTCTTATCCGATTTGAATGAATTTTTGCACGAAGTATTTCGTTATGATATCCAACAATTGTGCCAAGTATGGTTCAAATCGGTTCATAACCAGATATAGCTGTCATATAAACAGATCTGGGGATTTGACTCCTTGAGCTTCTAGAGGGCGCAATTCCTATCCGATTTGGCTGAAATTTTGCATGACGTATTTTATTTTTACTTTCAACAACTGTGTCAAATAAGGTTCAAAAAGGTTCATAATCTGATATAGCTGCCATATAAACCGATCTGGGATCTTGACTTCTTGACCCCTAGAGGTCGCAATTATTATACGTGTTTATTATGGTTTGAATCGGTCTATAGCCCGATACAGATCCCATATAAATCGTTCTCTCTATTTTACTTCGTGAGCCCCAATGGGCGCAATTCTTATACGAATTGGCTGAAATTTTACAAAGGTCTCCAACATATAATTTAATTGTGGTCCGAACCGGACCATATCTTGATATCGTTTTAATAGCAGAGCAACTCTTATCTTATATCTTTTTTGCCTAAGAAGAGATGCCGGGAAAAGAACTCGACAAATGCGGTCCATGGTGGAGGGTATATAAGATTCGGCCCGGCCGAACTTAGCACGCTTTTACTTGTTCTAGTTTCCGTCTGTCCGGCTGTCTGTCTATCTGTCCATGTATTTTTGTGAGCGAGGTACAGGTCACCATTGTTGCCTGAATATATATATACAACATACATACGGACATACAATTTTGCACAAGTAATTTTTTTGGTCTAAGGACATTCGCTGTTGATTTTGGATCAAATAGGTTCAGATGTGGATATAGCTCCCATATATATCTTTAATCCGATATACCCTTTTAAAGCTGTAGAAGCCACAATTTTAATCCGATCTTTAAAATATTTGACATGAAGTGCTCTTTTTGAGGTTTAAATACGTGCAAAAAATTTCATGAAAATCGGTTCAGACTTAGATATAGCTCCCATATATATCTTTCATCCGATATGGTCTTTTTTGGCAATAGTGGCCAAAATTTTGGTCTCCCCCTCCCTTCCTAATAAACATGTAAAATAACAAGTAAAAGCGTGCTAAGTTCGGCCGGGCCGAATCTTATATACTCTCCACCAAGGATCTCATTTGTCGAGTTCTTTTCCCGGCATCTCTTCTTAGGCAAAAAAGGATATAAGAAAAGATTTGCTCTGCTATTAGAGCTATATCAAGATATGGTCCGGTTTGGACCACAATTAAATTATATGTTGGAGACCTGTGTAAAATGTCAGCCAATTCAAATAAGAATTGCGCCCTGTGGGGGCTCAAGAAGTCAAATAGAGAGATCGATTTATATGGGAGCTGTATCGGGCTATAGACCGATTCAGATCATAATAAACACATATGTTTATGGTCATGAGAGAATCCGTCGTAGAAAATTTCAGGCAAATCGGATAAGAATTGCGCCCTCTAGAGGCTCAAGAAATCAAGATCCCAGATCGATTTATATGGCAGCTATATCAGGTTATGAACCGATTTGTACCATACTTGGCACAGTTGCTGGATATCATAACAAAACGCGTCGTGCCAAAATTCATTCAAATCGGATAAGAATTGCGCCCTCTAGAGGCTCAAGAAGTCAAGACCCAATATCGGTTTATATGACAGCTACATTAGGTTATGAACCGATTTGAACTATACTTGGCAAAGTTGTTGGATATCATACCAAAACACGTCGTGCAAAATTTCATTCAAATCGGATAAGAATTGTGCACTCTAGAGGCTCAAGAAGTCAAGACCCAAGATCGGTTTATATGCCAGCTATATCAAAACATGGACCGATATGGCCCATTTACAATCCCAACCGACCTACACTAATAAGAAATATTTGTGCAAAATTTCAAGCGGCCTGCTTCACTCCTTCGGAAGTTAGCGTGCTCTCGACAGACAGACGGATGGACATGGCTAGATCGACATAAAATTTCACGACGATCAAGAATATATATACTTTATGGGGTCTCAGACGAATATTTCGAGTAGTTACAAACAGAATGACAAAATTAGTATACCCCCCATCCTATGGTGGAGGGTATAAAAAGCCAAAATGAGGCTCACATGTTGCGAAACACACCGGGCCTGCTAGTATTTCATAAAAATCGATATACACGATGATGATGTTGATCTTGATTTGTGAAGTAAAATCATTAACTGCGAGGATTAACATTAATATGTAAACTAACATGCTGTTGCGTTAATATCTTCAAATAAATTCTGAGTAGCTTAATAGTAGCTTAATATAGATATATATAGTGGCCTGAGAAAAAGTACCAAATTTCGTCAAAATCTGATGATAAATGTGAATTTTAGGGGTCCAAAATCTTAAATCGGAATAAGTCTATAAGGTAGAACAAAGAGAAATCTAATCCAGCTTAAATTGGGTCTAAATGTTCCTTTTATGGGTCTATGGCCCAATGTGGTAAGATTGGTCTATATAGCAGCTATATTCAAATATGTTCCGATATGAAGCACTTTTAGATCCGATGACGAAAAGCTAAAAAAATCTGACCGTATCAAATTTCAGCAAAATCAAAGAGTAAATGCGCGTTTTATGGGCTCAAACCCCTAAGTCAGAAGATTGGTCTATATGGCAGCTATATCCAAATATGATTCGATTTGACCCATGATCGAACTTAAAATGCCTATGGACAAAATTCGGAACTGTGCAAAATTTCAGCTCAATATCTCAATTTTTTAAGGCTGTAGCCTTGTGACACGTAGTGTAGCAGTGTGATGGAAGTCAAAGACGATGCTGTTTGTTCTAAAAATAGACAATTGTTTTGCTTCCTTAAGCTGCGCACATTGCAAAGAAGTGGTTGGCTGAGTTGATAGCGCAACTGACTAGCAAAAGAGCGGACTCATGTTTAAACTCCACTGGCGGCAGTGTCAAGTTATAGTCCGATTCGGACCACAACTAAATTGAATGTTAAAGACCATAATAGAGGTCATTGGGTAATATTTCAGTCCATTCGGATAAGAATTACGCCTTGTAGGTGCTCAAGAAGCATATTTGGGAGATCGGATTATATGGAAACTGTATCGATTAAGACCATATTGGACACGTATATTAAAAGTCATGATAGAAGCCGTTGAACAAAATGTCAGCAAAACCGGATAAGAATTGCGCCCTCTAAGGTCTTTACAAGTCAAGATCCCAGATCGGTTTACATGGTAGCTATATCAGGTTATGTATCGATTTGACCTATAATTGGCAGTCATAACAAACAACTTCATGCACAATTTCAGCCAAATCGGATGAGAAATGTGCACTCGAGTGGCGCAAGAAGTCAAGACCCAAGATCGGTTTTAATGGCAGCTATATCAGGTTAGAGACCGATTTCAACCATACTTAGCACAGTCGTTGGAAGTGATAACAAAACACCATGTGCAACATCTCATCAAAAATTGCGCCCTCAAGTTCTCGTGAAGCTCGTGAAGTCAAGAACCACGACCGGTTTATATGGCAGCTATTCGAAACATGGATCGATTAAGCACATTTACAATCCCGACCGACCTACACTAATAAGAAGTATTTGTGGAAAATTTCAAGCAGCTAGCTTTACTCCTTCGAAAGTTAGCGCGCTTTCTACAGACGGACGGACAGACGGGTGGACATGGCTAGATCGACTGAAAATGTAATGACGATCAGTAATATATATACTTTATGTGGTCTTAGACGCATATTTCGAGGTGTTACAAACAGAATGATAAAATTGGTATACTCCCATCCTATGGTGAAGGGTATAACAAGTAAGAGCGTGCCAATTTCGGCCGGGCCGAATATTATATACCCTCCACCATTGCTCGCATTTGTCGAGTTTTATGTGCGGTATCTCTTTTTAGACAAAAATGGAATATTGAATAAGAACTCTTATGCTATTGGAGCTATATCGAGTTATAGTCCGATTTGGACTACAAATGAATGCTGAACATTGTAGAAGTCATTGTGTAATATTTCAGTTCATTCGGATAAGAATTGCGTCTTGTAGGGGCCCAAGAAGCAAAATCGGGAGATAGGTTTATATGGGAACTGTATCAAGCTATTGATCGATTCAGACCATATTAGACACGTATGTTTAAGGTCATGAGAGAAGCCGTTGTACAAAATTTCAACCAAATCGGATGAGAATTGCGACCTTTAGAGGTTCAAGAAGTCATGATCCCAGATCGGTTTATATGACAATTATACCAGATTATAAACCAATACCAAACACTACGTGCAAAATTTCCGAAATCAGTTAAATCAGACCAGAATTGCGCCCTCTAGAGGCTCAAGAAGTCAAGACCCAAGATCGGTTTATATGGCAGCTATAAAAAACATGGACCGATTTGAACCATAATTAGCGTAGTTGTTGAAAGTGCTACCGAAACACTACGTGCAAAATTTCAGTTAAATCGGACGAGAATTGGGCCCTCTAGAGGCTCAGGAAGTCAAGATCCATGATGTTTATATGGCAGCTATATCAAAACATGGACCGATATGGCCCATTTACAATATCAACCGACCTACACTAATAAGAAGTATTTGTGCAAAATTTCAAGCGGCTAGCTTTACTCCTTCGGAAGTTAGCGTGCTTTCGACAGACAGACGGACGGACGGACATGGCTAGATCGATATTTCGAGTAGTTACAAACAGAATGACGAAATTAGTATACCCCCATCCTATGGTGGAGGGTATAAAAATGGTAAAAATTAAGAGTTTAATAACAAGTAAAAGCGTGCTAAGTTCGGCCGGACCGAATCTTATATACCCTCTACCATGGATCGCATTTGTCGAGTTCTTTTCCCAGCATCTCTTCTTAGGCAATTAGAGCGATATCAAGATAGGGTCCGGTTTGGACCACAATTAAATTATATGTTGGAGACCTGTGTAAAATGTCAGCCAATTCGAATAAGAATTGCGCCCTTTGGAGGCTCAAGAAGTAAAATAGAGAGATAGATTTATATGGGAGCTGTATCGGGCCATTGACCGATTCAGACCATAATACGTATATTGATGGTCATGAGAGGATACGTCGTGCAAAATTGCAGGCAAATAGGATAAGAATTGCGCTCTCTAGTGGCTCAAGAAGTCAAGACCCAAGATCGGTATATATGGTAGCTACATCAGGTTATTTACCGATTTGAACCATACTTGGCACTGTTGTTTGATATCATAACAAAACACGTGGTGCAAAATATCATTCTGATCGGATAAGAATTGCGCACTCTAGAGGCTCAAGAAGTCAAGACCCAAGATCGGTTTATATGGCAGCTATACCAGGTAATGGCCCGAATTGAACCATACTTTGCACAGTTGTTAGAAGTGATACTAAAACACTATGTGCAAAAATTCATTCCAATCGGATGAGAATTGCGCCCTCTAGAGGCTCAAGAAGTCAAGACCCAAGATCGGTTTATATGGCAGCTATATCAGGTTATAGACCGATTTGAACCAAACTTGTCACAGTTATTGGATATCATAACAAAACACGTCGTGCAAAATTTCATTCCAATCGGATAAGAATTGCGCACTCTAGAGGCTCAAGAAGTCAAGACCCAAGATCGTTTTATATGGCAGCTATATCAGGTTATGGACCGATGTGAACCATACTGGGCACAGTTATTGGATATCGTAGCAAAACACGTCGTGCAAAATTTCATTCAAATCGGATAAGAATTGCGCACACTAGAGGCTCAAGAAGTCAAGACCCAAGATCGGTTTATATAGCAACTATATCAGGTTATGGACCGATATGGCCCATTTGCAATACCAACCGACCTACACTAAAAAGAAGTATTTGTGCAAAATTTCAAGCGGCTAGCTTTACTCCTTCGGAAGTTAGCGTGCTTTCGACAGCCAGACGGACGGACAGACATGGCTAGATCGACATAAAATGTTGCGACGATCAAGAATATATATACTTTATGGAGCCTCAGACGTATATTTCGAGTAGTTACAAACAGAATGACGAAATTAGTATACCCCCCATCCTATGAGGGATGGGGGGTATACTATTGGTCTTCCTGATTTCTTGGGAGACAACAAGCAAACAACTGGTGCTACGATTGCGACATGTCCAGTTTTTCCGAAAAAACAGGCGATCATTTGCTTGGAAGTGCTTAGTGCGCGGGTAACTTTTATTGGATTTGGCTCATCTTGAAACACTCATATAATCGACTGCTTTTACTACATCGAAAGGAGTCTTTTTTTGAGCGATTGATAAATTGTGTTCCAACGCGAAAAATTTTGTTTGACGGTCAAATGTTCATGCAATATTGAATGTATGCTGGTCCCACTAATGCCTAAGGTTGTCTCAATCTCCCGATAGGTCACATGGCGATCTTGGAATATCAGTTGGCGTACATCATCAATGGTTTTTGGAACAACAACTGATTTTGGACGACCTTCACGAAATTCATTTTGGAGTGAACTACGACCACGGTAAACACTGGTCCTTGATGGAGCTTCATCGCCAAAAATTTAATTAAGTTCTCGATGCACTGTTGTTGAGATAATCAACGTCGAAAGTTGTAAAAAGTAATGGCACGAAAATGTTTAAATTTTATTCAAATTTTTTTTTGGCGAGAGGAACTTTTTAAGTTACTGTAAACAGCACAAATAGCGCTCGTATGTCAAAACGTTCTGAGTACGTATAACCTCAAAAATGTCAAGCTTGGCAGATTGCAACACAAGGTTTGTCCAACCCCGAAATATAAAAGGCAGCCGTCGTAAGACAATACAATTTATAGCCAGGTATCTGAAGGCGCAGCGGAGCGGGCCGAATGGATACTTACTAAAGTTTCATATATATTATACCAAAATGAAACAAATCTCAAGAAAAAATATTTTTTTTAATCAACGAAATACCGTTACTTGTAATAAAAATGTGCTACCATTTGATCGCAAAGTACCCGTATTCCTCTGCAAATCCAGTTTTTGTAGAATTTTGATCAAATTTGGTGAACAGTGATACAATTTTATACAAGGGGTCAAAATGACCGGTAGGTCTACCTAGGTATTCCACAAAAAAATATATAAAAACAAGTAAAAAGGCATTAAGTTCGGCCGGGCCGAACTTTGGATACCCACCACCTCGGGTATATATTTAAGCCGCCTTTCATCAAAATTTGGTGAAAAAATTCATAACTTATATCCCATATCAGTTATATTAAAATATGTTCCGATTTGGACCAAATACTATAATAAGTATAGTAGATATATCTAAAAATAAACCAATCTGAACCATATACGACACGGATGTCGAAAAGCCTAACATAAGACTTTGTCAAATTTCAGTGATTATAAATGCGAATTTTATGGGGCCAAGACTTTAAAAACATGGCAGCTATATCCAAATCTAAACCCATTTGGGCCAAGTTGCATAAAAATCTCGAAGAGTCTAACTTAGAGCACTGTCCCAAATTTAAGCGAAATCGGATTATAAATGCCTCTTTTATGGGCCCAAAACCTTAAATCGAGAGATCGGTCTATATGGCAGCTATATCCAAATCTGAACCGATATGAACCATAAACGACACGGATATCGAAAAGCTTAACATAAGCTACTATGTCAAATTTCAGCGAAATCGGACACTTAATTCGCCTTTATGAGCCCAAAACCTTAACTGGAGAGATCGGTCTAATGGCAGCTATATCCAAATCTGGAACGATGTGGGCCAATTTGAAGAAGGAAGTCGAAGGGCCCAACAATAAATGCGTCTTTTATGAGGCCAAGACCTTAAATCTATTTGGCAGCTATATTAAAATCGACCGATCTGAGCCAAATTGCAGAAATATGTCACTGTCCCAAATTTCGGCGACATCGGACAATAAATTTGCCTTTTATGGGCCCAAGACCTTAAATCGAAACATCGGTGTATATGGCAGCTATATCCAAATCTGAACGATCTGGACCAAATTGAAGAAGGGTGGCGAAGGGCCGTACACAACTCACTGTCCCAAATTTTGCCAAAATTGGATAATTAATGTGGCTGTAGTAGACCTAAGAGTTAAATCGGCGGATCGATCTACATGGTAGCTATATCAAAATATAGCCCATCTTCGCACTTAACCTGTTTATGGACAAAAAGGAATCTGTGCAAATTTTCAGCTAAATATCTCTATTTTTTAAAGACTGTAGCGTGATTTAAGCAGACAGACGGACGGACATGGCTAGATATTCTTAGATTTTCCATATCCATAGTTATATCTTGATAGGGGCTGGTCTCGGTCATATTTTATTTAGGTCCCGTGAACTCATATGCAAATAACAGTCTCAGAGAAATTAGGCATGAAATACATTTTTTACGCTATTAAGACGCTAAATTAGAAGATTGGTCTATATGAATGCTATATCTATATAGTTTGAACTGATTCATATTTGAGCCGGATGTTGGGAGGGTTTAAACAATTCACAATGTCAAATTTCAACGAAATTTCGTAATAAATAAAGCTTTCATGGGCGTCAGACCCTTACCATAATTCGATCTAAACAATATTAAGATCGGATGTCGGAAGGCTTAAAATAAATCTCAGCGAAATCGGGCAATAAATGCAGTTTTTATATTCCAGACTCTTAATTGGCAGATCGGTCTATATGGCAGTTATATCCAAATTGAGTCCGATCTAAACTACATTAAAGTCGAATATCGGCAAATTTCAGTGAAATCGGATAATAAATGAAGTTTGTATGGTCCTTAGACCCTTAACCGGTAGACCGGTCTATATGGCAGCTATATCTAAATGTAGTGCGATCTGAACCATATTTAAGTCCGATATTGGGAGGCTTAAAATCACTCTCTGTTTCAAATTTCAGCGAATTCGGATAGAAAAAAAAGCTTTTATGGGCTTTATACCCTTTATGGGCAAATAGGTCTATATAGAAAAGACCGACAGAGACAGAATTTTTCGACGATCCAATACACAATTAATATTTCTATGTGTTGCAAAAGGAATGACTAAGTGAATATACCCACTATCCTATGGTGGTTATTGCAAATATTGCCCATGAGCATTCCACTAAGGAACAGGAGCAAACTTCTCACATATCAATGAGTGCAGTCCGATTCAAGTTAAAGCTCAATGCTAAGGGATTTCCTTTTTATAGCCTAGTTCGAACGGCGTGCCGCAGTGCGACACCTCTTTGAAGAGAAGTTCTACATGGTGTAGTTCCTCACAAATGTTGCCAGGGAGGGAAAAACCACAGCTCAATATTTTTTCTGATGATCTGGTCAGGATTCGAACCCAAGCGATAAGCGACATAGGCGAACATACTAACCTCAGCGCTACGGTGGCCTCCAACGGTGGTGGGTTTAAAAAATGAATTCGAAGAGAATTTCAAATGAAATTCAACAAGTAAAGGAGTGCTAAGTACGGACGGGCCGAATCTTGGGAACCCACCAGCATGGAATCGGCAAATAATTTATACAAAATACTTTAAGTTGTAGAGCATAAATTAATTCTACATACCAAACTTCTGCCAAACCAGCAACCGAACCGAACAACGATGATCGAGAAACCGTTTTACATGGGAGCTATATCAAGTTATAGACTGATTTTGGCCTACTTTGCACAGTTGTTGGAAGTCATAACAGAACACTACGTGCTTAATTTCTGCCAAATCGGACAACAATTGCGGGTTGTGCGGGCTCAAAAAGTCAAATCGGGAGGTCGGTTCATACAGGGCTTATTATATAAAATAAACTGATTTGGACCGTGCTTGCCATAGTTGTAGAAAGTCTTAACAGAACACTACATGCAAACTGGAGCCAAATCGGATAAAAATTGTGGTTTGTAGGGGCTCAAGAAGTCAAATCGGGAGATCGGTTGATATGGGAGCTACATATAAATCTGAATCCATATGGCGCATTTACAATCCGCAGTGCCCAACATCAGTATTAAGTATCAGTGCAAAATTTCAAGCGGCTAGCTTTACGCGTTCGACCGCTATCGTGACGGACATGGATAGATCGATTCAGAACGACGAGACGGTCAAGAATATATATACTTTATGGAGCCTCAGACGTATATTTCGAGTAGTTACAAACAGAATGACGAAATTAGTATACCCCCCATCCTATGAGGGATGGGGGGTATACTATTGAGGGTATAAAAATTAAAGAAGTTTTGCCTTTAAAAAATAATTTCAAATGGAGTCGGGCCCGTGCTGGAGTTTTGTCATTACAGAATGTTACAATGAAATTTTGTCTTTAGAAAAATTTCATCAAATTTGTTTCGAAATATTTTTCTAAAATTTAGCTTTTAATAAGAATTTCATTACAATTTGCCCATAAGAAAAATAATTTTAAGACGGCCTCAGCAAAATATCGTCTTTGTAGAATATGTTGAATATGAAATTTTGTCAAAATGTTACTGAAATTTTTTGTCTAGAATTAATTTGTCATTTTTTATCCGATTTCGATTAAATTTGGCACAATGAGTTCTGGTAGACCCCTATTCATTTCTGTGAAGTGCGGTTCAGATCGGACTATATTTGGATATAGCTGCCCTTAGACCGACCACCCGATCTCCCGATATAAGGTATTGAGGCCATAAAAAATCCATTTACTAACCGAGTTCAACGAAATTTAGCACAGTGGCAGACCCCTACCTGCTCCTGTCACATGTGGTACAAATCGGACCATATTTGGATATAGCTGGGAGCATTTTTCATCCTATTTCAACGATATTTGGCAAAGCGAGTTCCGGTCTCTCTCTTAACCTTTTCGTTGAATATCGTTCAGATCGGACCATATTTGAATATAGCTGCCATATAGACCAATCTCCCAAAATAGAGTATTGAGCCCATAATACGAGCATTTTTCATCCGATTTTGATGAAATTTGAAACAGTGCGTTTTGGCACTCCTTTAATCCTTTTTGTTGAATATCGTCCAGATTGGGCCATATATAGAATGTGGATCAGATACTATACACAATATTCTATACAATACTCCATATATGGAGATCGGTCTATATGACAGCTATATCCAAATATGGTTCGATCTGTACACTATATCGGGAGATCGGTCTATATGGCAGCTATATCCAAATATGGTCCGACCTGGACGATATTCAATTAAAAGGTTTAGAGGGGTACCGGAACTCTGTGTGCTGTACCAAATTTCAGTGGATAAGTAAAAAGGCGTTAAGTTCGGCCGGGCCGAACTTTGGATACCCACCACCTCGGGTATATATGTAAACCACCTTTCATCAAAATTCGGTAAAAATTTCATACCTTATACTCATATACCTCATACCGATCTGAACTATATACGATACGGATGTCGAAAAGCCGAACATAAGTCACTGTGTCAAATTTTAGTGAAATCGGATTATAAATGCGCCTTTTATGGGACCAAGACTTTAAATCGAGATATCGGTCTACATGGCAGCTATATCCAAATCTGGACCGATTTGGGCCAAGTTGCATAAACATGTCGAAGAGCCTAACACAAAGCACTGTCCCAAATTTCGGCGAAATCGGACAATAAATGCCTCTTTTATGGGTCCTAAACCTTAAATCGAGAGATCGGTCTATATGGCAGCTATATGCAAATCTGGACCGATCTGGGCAAAATTGAAGAAGGACGTCGAAGAGCCTAACCGAACTCACTGTGTCAAATTTCAGCGACATCGGACAATAAATGCGTCTTTTATGGCCCCAAAACTTAAAACCTAGATATCGGTCTATATGGCAGCTATATCCAAATCTGGACCGATCTGTGCGATATTGCAGAAGTATATCAAGGGGCTTAACTTAACTCACTGTTCCAAATTTCAGCGACATCGGACAATAAATGAGCATTTTATGGGCCCAAAACCATAAATCAAGAAATCGGTCTATATGGCAGCTATACCCAAATCTGAACCGATCTGGACCAAATTGAAGAAATATGTCAAAGGACCTAACACAACTCACTGTCCCAAATTTCAGCAAAATCGGATAATGAATGTGGCTTTTATGGGCCTTACACCATAAATCGGAGGATCGATTTATATGGCAGCTATATCCAAATCTTAACCGATCTGGGCCAAATTTAGAAATCGGTCTATATGGCAGCTATATCCAAATCTGAACCGATCTGGACCAAATTGAAGAAATATGTCAAAGGACCTAACACAACTCACTGTCCCAAATTTCAGCAAAATCGGATAATGAATGTGGCTTTTATGGGCCTTACACCATAAATCGGAGGATCGATCTATATGGCAGCTATATCCAAATCTTAACCGATCTGGGCCAAATTAACGAGGGATGTCGATGGGCCTTACATAATTCACTGTCCCGAATTTCATCAAAATCGGATAATAAATGTGGCTTTTGTGGGCCTAAGACCCTTAACCGGAGGATCGGTCTATATGGCAGCTATATCCAAATCTGGACCGATCTGAGCCAAATTGACAAAGGATGTCGAAGGGCCTAACACAACTCACTGTCCCAAATTTCAGCGAAACCGGATAATAAATGTGGCTTTTATGGGCTTTAGACCCTAAATCGGAGGATCGGTCTATATGGCAGCTATATCCAAATGTGGACCGATCTGAGCCAAATTGACGAAGGGTGTCGAAGGGCCTAACAGAAGTCACAGTCCCAAATCTCAGCAAAATCGGATAATTAACGTGGCTTTTATGGGCCAAAGACCCTAAATCGGCGGATCGGTCTATATGCGGGCTATATCAAGATATAGTCCGATATAGCTCATCTTCGAACTTAACCTGCTTATGGACAAAAAAATACTCTGTGCAAAATTTCAACTCAATATCTCTATTTTTGAAGACTGTAGCGTGATTTCAACAGACAGACGGACAGACGGACGGACATGTCTAGATCGTCTTAGATTTTCACGCTGATCAAGAATATATATACTTTATAGGGTCGGAAATGGATATTTCGATGTGTTGCAAACGGAATGACAAAATGAATATACCCCCATCCTTCAGTGGTGGGTATAAAAAGGATGAAAAATGCTTCTTTTATAGGCTCATTATACTATATCGGGAGATCGGTATATATGGCAGCTTTATCCAAATATGGTCCGATCTGTACCACATGTGACAGGAATAGGTAGGGGTCTGCCAGAACACACTGTGCCAAATTTCGTCAAATTCGGCTAATAAATGGATCTTTTATCGCCTCAATACCCTATATCGGGAGATCGGGTAGTCGGTCTAAATGCAGCTATATCCAAATATAGTCCGATTTGAACCGTACTTCACAGAAATGAATAGGGGTCTACCAGAACTCACTGTGCCAAATTTCATCGAAATCGGATAAAAAATTACCAACTTATTGCCTCAAGACTTTAATTATGGAGATCGGTCTATATAGCGGCTATACAAATTTTTTAAAATCCGACTTTGTGTGATCAGAAGGTCAGGTTTATATACAAAGAATACGAAATCATCGAAAATTGTTTGGAAAATTTTTTTGTATCCGAGATATCTGCAATATTATAAATATCCAAATAAATATCCAAAAAGGTATTTATTGGGTATTTACCCAATAAATACCCAAGTTGGGTATTTAGCCGGTAGAAACCTATCTCTACGCATTTGTTGTCAGGCTTCGCTGACATTTGAAAAAGGCAGTATTCAATCCGAATATGGCCCATATCGTACCATATTTACATATAGCTGCCAAATAAACCGGTCTGCCGATTGAGGGTGTTAAGCTAAATGGAGCGATCTGCCGATTAAGGGTCTTGAGCAAATTAAAACAGAGTTGTTTAAGCCTACCGTCATCACACCTGAATATGGTTCAAATCGGACTATATTTAGATATAGAGCGGTCTGCTGATTTAGGGTCTTAAGCCCATACAAGCAGCAATTATTATACCATTTAGCTGAAATTTTAAATAGTGAGTTGACTCAAACTCACCTCCCTATATTTGACTCAAATCTATATTCAGATCAGTCTATATTCAGATATAGCTGTCATATAGAGCGATCTGCCGAAAAAGGGTCTTGAGCTCATAATATCTGCATTTATAACCCGACTTCGATGAAACTTGAAGCAGTGAATTATTTTAAGTCTTTTGTCATCACACCTAAATGAGGTTAATTCGTAGTATTTTTAGATGCAGCTGCCGTATAAATTGATTTGCCGATTGAGGGTCTTAAGCCCATGAAACCGCAATTATCATCTGATTTCGTTGAAATTTTAAACAATGAGTTTATAAAAGCCTCCCATTATTCGAATGAATTATGGTTCAGATCGGTCTTTATTCAGATAAGGCTGCCATACAGCCGAATCTGCCGATTAAGGGACATAAGCCCATAAAAGCTGTATTTATTACCCGATTTCGCTGGAATTTGACACAGTGACTTGTATAAAGCCTTCCTTCATCCGACCAGTATATGGTCCAGAGCGAACAATATTTAGATATAGCTGCTAAATACACCAGTCCGGCAATTTAGGGCATCATCCCATAAAAGCGGATTTGTTGTTCGATTTCGTTGCGAACAACTGCGACTAGTAAAGGGTGATTTTTTGAGGTTAGGATTTTCATGCATTAGTATTTGACAGATCACGTGGGATTTCAGACATGGCGTCAAAGAGAAAGATGCTCAGTATGCTTTGACATTTCATCATGAATAGACTTACTAACGAGCAACGCTTGCAAATCATTGAATTTTATTACCAAAATCAGTGTTCGGTTCGAAATGTGTTCATTCACCGTAACGTTGCGTCCAACAGCATCTTTGAAAAAATACGGTCCAATGATTCCACCAGCGTACAAACCACACCAAACAGTGCATTTTTCGGGATGCATGGGCAGTTCTTGAACGGCTTCTGGTTGCTCTTCACTCCAAGTGCGGCAATTTTGCTTATTTACGTAGCCATTCAACCAGAAATGAGCCTCATCGCTGAACGGTGAATGAACACATTTCGAACCGAACACTGATTTTGGTAATAAAATTCAATGATTTGCAAGCGTTGCTCGTTAGTAAGTCTATTCATGATGAAATGTCAAAGCATATTGAGCATCTTTCTCTTTGACACCATGTCTGAAATCCCACGTGATCTGTCAAATACTAATGCATGAAAATCCTAACCTCAAAAAAATCACCCTTTATAAGAGTTTTCGGGACCTGAATGAAATTTGATCCATGACAGCCCTCATTTCCATATTTCTATGGATGTAATATCATCATCCATTATAAAAATGGATGATGATGGTGGTGGGTATCCAAAATTCGGCACGGCCACATTTTTATTTGTTTTTCTTTAAATCTTTTTTTTCGAAACACTCTTTAATTTGAACCTCAATTCATTCTCCTAGCCCTTTCTATTCGCTCTCTACAAACATGTACTATTTCGCACCTTATGGTACTTCTTAGTACCTTAACGTACGAATATCATCAAATCTCGTCTTATCCCGTGCCTATGACCTGAAACCAACGTTCGAGCAATATTTCATGATGCTAGCTTGGGCCGTTCGGTCTGGGCCATGATCAGTCAGTTAGGAGTCAGTCAGCCACGCGTCTCTTTTATATATACTGAGATTTTCAATTATATCTTAACTGGAGTTTTTTATTACTATGTTGAAATTTTTTGGTTTTAAATTTTAAGCTTAACATTTTTATACCCACCACCATAGGATGGGGGTATAATAATCCAGTCATTCCGTTTGTAACACCTCGAAATATTCGTCTAAGATCCCATAAAGTATATATATTCCTGATCGTCTCGACATTCTGAGTCGATCTAGCCATGTCCGTCCGTCCATCTGTCGAAATCACGATACCGGTCGAACGCGTATTGGACTTAGTATTGATGTAGGTCGTTGGGTTGGTTGCAAATTAGCCATATCGGTTCAGATTTAAATATAGCTCCCATATAAACCGATCTCCCGATTTGACTTCATGAGCCTCTGGCAGTTTTTGTCCGATTTAGCTACAATTTTGCGCATAGTGTTCTGTTCTAAGTAAAGTCTAAATAGGTCTACAACCTGGTGTAGCTTCCATATTAACCGATCTGCCGATTTTGTCCAATTTGACTGAAATTTTGCATGCGAAGTTCTGTTATGAATTCCAACAACTGTGCCAATTACGACTATTCAAATCAGACTATAACCCCATAGAGCTCCCATATAAACCGGTCTCTCGATTATCCTTGTTCAGTTCCAAGAAGCTTTAATGTTTGTTTGCTGATATAGCATCAATTAAATTTTATCGTCCTGTATCGAAATTTAAATCATCAAATGAAAGAAACCAAGAACATTAAACCTTCGCCGATACACATTTGAATTTCAATGAAATGCCTTCACTTTCTGATATGAACAAAAAATATTCGAAAATATAATTCCCCAAAAAATGGTCGTGCAATTTGCTTCTAGCAAAGTAAAAACACAACCAGTGAACCTAAATGTTAAAGGATTCTAATGACCATTTCCTAGTTACGTACGTTTGACGGTAGCGATGTGTCCAACATCTATGACTTTTTGTTATCCTTCATGAAATGTGTGAAGTCACACAACTAACGATGCGCTATTATTGTTATATGCTAATGGCCTAAAGGAAGCCACGAACGAATTCATTTGCTGCATTCCAATTAAAAACAAGTAAAAGCGTGCCAAGTTCGGCCGGGCCGACTTTTATATACCCTCCACTATGGATCGCATTTGTCGAGTTCTTTGCGGGGTATCTCTTTTTAGGCAAACATAGGATAATGGAAAAGAATTGTTATGCTATTGGAGATATATTAAGTAATAGTCCGATTCGGACCATAAGGAAATTGAATGAAAGAAAGACCATAGTAGAAGTCATTGGGTAATATTTCAGTCCATTCGTATAAGAATTGCCCCTTGTAGGGGCTCAAGAAACATATTCGGGAGATCGGTTTATATGGGAGCTGTATCAGGCTATAGATCGACTGAGACCATATTAGACACGTATGCTGAAAGTCATGGGAGAAGTCGTTGTACAAAATTTCAGCAAAATCGGATAAGAATTGCGCCCTCTAGAGGCTTTAGTCAAGATCCCAGATAGGTTTACGTGTCAGCTATATCAGGTTATGAATCGATTTACACCACATTTGGCACAGTTGTTGGAGGTCATAACAAATAACTTCATGCAAATTTTCAGCCAAATCGGATGAGAATTGCGCCCTCTATTGGCTCATAAAGTCAAGATCCATGATCGGTATATATGGCAGCTATATCAGGTTATGGACCGATTTCAACCATACCAACCATACCAATAGTTGTTGGAAGTCATAACAAAACATATCATGCTAAATTTCAGCCAAATCGGATGAGAGGCCTACGATGTCAAGATCCCAGATTGGTTTATATGGCAGCTATATCAGGTTATGAACCGATTTGAACCGTACTTAGCACAGTTGTTGGAAGTGATACCAAAACACCACGTGCAAAATCTCAGCCAAATCGGATAATATGCTCGAAAAGTCAAGACCCAAGATCGGTTTATATGGCAGCGATATAAAAACATGGACCGATTTGGCCCATTTACAATCCCAACCGACCTACACTAATAAGAAGTATTTGTGCAAAATTTCAAGCGGCTAGCTCTACTCCTTCGAAAGTTAGCGTGCTTTCTGCAGACGGACGGACAGACGGACGGACATGACCAAATTGACTTAAAATGTCATGACGATCAAGAATATATATACTTTATGGGGTCTTAGACGCATATTTCAAGGTGTTACAAACGGAATGACGAAGTTAGTATTCCAACCATCCTATGGTGGAGGGTATAAAAAGGAGTCCCAAAAACAAATTTGCATATGAATCGATGTGAATTAATGGCAATTTGTATGTATGAATTGATCTTTAATATTTGAAAGTTTTAGGGTTTTATGCCAAAGAATGGACAGTTTTGGAAAACGAGCTGAGAATTTGATGATTTTCTTGAGCTTTTGGGGTTTTATGAAAAAAGGGGTTAATTTGTTTTAAATTAAGTGGGTGATTTGGTTAGAACTCCTGAAGATTCCTTGGGGATGACCGTTAGAAAAAAGGACAAAGTTTGAAGGTGTTTTTGTGCAAAGTGTGCATAATTTATAAGGGTTTCATTTGAGGTTGCGCTCAAAGGTGAGTGGTAAATAAAATTATTATGGTCATTTAAGCTAATGGCTTAGAGCAAGTTTCCCTTTTTGGGTTTTTTTATGCTTTACCACACCATGATGTTATGTCTTGTTCTGGGGCATTTACTTTTAAATGGTTTGGTGTGAATAACTTTTTGGGGGGATTAAATGACATTTAAGCTAAAGCAATTTGAAATGCTATTCATTGAAATAAAATGACTTGAATTGAATGTTAAGTAATTTAGCTTACGGCCTATTGGGAAGCAAGGTAAGTGTTACTGGACACGTCTACAGGTCGCGGATAGTGGACGGCCCAGTAGACATGCTGCGAATCAAATAAGCAGTCGCGGGCAACTTAGCGGGTTCTGGGGGAGAGACTCGGGGGCCTCCACACTGAAAGGGCATCAAATGTCCAATGAAGCCAATGATCCCTGAATGGACGTGACGAGTATTTGGTGCCATCTCATAACCAATGTCAAAATATAGCCGGGTTGGCGGCTTTAAAGTGGCAACCCCACTATCACCCTTGGATACAGCGGACCAATCATTCGCTTATCTTTAATTTGCGATACAAGAAACTAATACAGGAAGAAAATATTGGGTTGCCCAAAAAGTAATTGCGGATTTTTTAAAAGAAAGTATTTAAATGCATTTTTAATAAAACTTAGAATGGACTTTAATCAAATATACTTTTTTTATACTTTTTTTCTAAAGCAAGCTAAAAGAAGCAGCTGATAACTGACAGAAGAAAGAATGCAATTACAGAGTCACAAGCTGTGAAAAAATTTGTCAACGCCGACTATATGAAAAGTCCGCAATTACTTTTTGGGCAACCCAATATGAAACACAGCCTCCATCTTCGACGACCCTTGGCACACGAAAAAGGACAAAAATTGGACAATGGAATGTCAGAACGCTAAGAAAACCGACTAGGCGGGCTCAAGTGGAGGAACAAATGAAGAATTTGGATATTGGAACATCCGCAAAAGGAAATCTAATACTCTATCCCGGAAAGGAAACTCAACATACAAGTGGTGTGGTCTTAATATATACTAGCTCACCCAGGCACGCTCCGCTGTGCCCTCATTTACAATGTCAGAAACAAAAGTTTCCTTAAATTTGTGATCCAAACTTCTGGGGTTCACGGTTGCTTCTTGGCTTTAAAGGTTTGTGTACAATATTGCAAAAAAGTTACACTCAGAGAAATTTGTTAGTAAAATCAACAAAAAAATTTTGGAGTAACAACAGATAGTCTGCTGAAAATGGAAAAGCAACAATTTTTTTTGCAAAACGGCAAACATTTTCTGTTAAATGCCATAAATACTTTGAGAAGCTGTATATTTTTAATTTTTTGAGTTTCAAAACTCAATTTCATCAAATTTTCTAAAACAAAATATCTAGTAAAGCCATATTTAAACTTTTAACCCATGAATGTACGTCTAAAACTGTCACAAATGTACATAAATGTTAGGAAATGCGTTAACTATTGTCTAGAAGTTCAAAAAGTCGAAAATGTTTCCTGCAATGTTAAAAAAATTTATTATAAAATCAGCAAAGAGTATTTGCTGATATCAAAAAACTTATTTCTCTGGGCTAAAGACTAAATATTTTCAAGCCTTCGTAGGTTCTTTGGGTTTACATGCTTATCATTTTTTATGGCTAATCGTGTCGATTTCTGCTTATACTTGATCTAAAATGTTTATGTCCTTAGTTCTAAATGTGAGCGCCCCGGTAGCCGAGTTGGTAGCATGCTCGGATTAGAAGTGAGAGGGTCATGGGTTCAATTCCAAGCAGAGGCCTTGGTCTGTCGCTACTTTGGTAACACAATGGACTTAAAATTGTCTAAGTGAGTCCAAAAAGGACTGTCACTCTCACCTAACCTACTTCGAAATGTCGTTAATGGAAACTAAAGTGTTATAATCGGTTTAAAGGAATATTTATAAGTATTTTAAGGATTTAAGTGGGTGATCAGATATTTGACTTTATACGGCCAATGTCAGAACCGTATTTTACTCCTAAAACCCTTTTATTTGATACCAAGATAGATAGCCATTGAGATACTTGGCCCAAAAAGTTGGATATCAAATTCGTACACTGCTCTGTTGAGTTTGAAGCCCGTATTGTCATAATTAGGTTACACGTCCCTTAAGCCCTTATGGGTTTAGGCTCTATTAAGGATGAATCCATATTTTAATATTTGGTTGATACCATACTTCGAAAATCCTCGCAATTGAGTTCTACATTATCATGATCGTTGGTTTTAAAGGTTGGGATGACCCCAAGCCCATGACGCCATATTTTTGTCAGACGCGCTATACCTTCCATTTGAAACACCACATTGCTTTGATCACGCCTTTCGTCGCATTACCTCAAACAACCACAAAGCGGAAATGTACTTGTTAAGTATATTCGTGGAAAGGCGACCTACCCCATATCCCGCTTTTTCCATCATAGAATAATTGTCCACTGTGAACATTTGAAGAAAATAGATTACGTCGCCTATATAGACATACGAAGAAAAAGAAATTTATTTTTATACCCACCACCATAGGATGGGATATACTAATCTAGTTATTCGGTTTGTAACACCTCGAAATATTGATCTAGGACCTCAAAAAGTATATATATTCTTGATAATCTTGACATGCTGAGTCGATCTAGCCATGTCCGTCCGTCTGTCGAAATCACGATTGTGGTCGATCGCGTAAAGCTAGCCGCTTGAAATTTTGCACAGATAATTAATATTAATCTTTGAGGATTGCAAATGAGCCATAACGGTTCAG
This sequence comes from Stomoxys calcitrans, assembly GCF_963082655.1. NCBI lineage: Eukaryota > Metazoa > Arthropoda > Insecta > Diptera > Muscidae > Stomoxys > Stomoxys calcitrans. Next base: position 45,513,535 of record NC_081552.1, read on the forward strand.
ATTTAGATGTAGCTCCCATATCAACCGATCTACGATTTGACTTCTTGAGTCCTGGTAGACGCCATTTTTTTCTAATACCCCATAAAGAATATTTATAATTGATCGTCTCGACATTCTGAGTCGATCTAGCCATGTCCGTCCATCCGTCCGTCCGCCTGTAGAAATCATGATAGCAGTCGAACGCATAAAGCTAACCGCTTGAAATTTTGCACAAGTACTAAATATTGATGTAGGTCGTGGGGGATTGCAATTGGGTCATATCGGTTCAGATTTTGATATAGCTCCCATGTAAACTGACCACCCGATTTGATTTCTTGAATCCCTGGAAGCCTCAATTCTTGTCCGATTAAGCTGAAATTTTGCACATTGTGTTTTGGTATGACTTTTAACAACTGTGCTAAGTACGGTCTAAATCGGTTTATAACCTGATATAGCTCCTATATAAACCGATCTCCCGTTTTGACTTCTTGAGCCCCTGGAAGCCCCAATTCTTGTCCGATTAAGATGAAATTTTGCACATTGTGTTTTGGTATGACTTTTAACAACTGTGCCAGTAACGTCCAAATCGGCCAAGAACCTGACGTAGACCCCATACTAACCGATTTCCGGATTTTACCATTTGAGCCCCTGGAAACTTCAATTTCATCCGATTTGGTTGAAATTTTGGACAAAGTGTTCTGTTATGATTTCCAGCAACTGTGGATTACGGTCTAAATCGGTCCATAACCTGATATAGCTGCCTCATAAACCGATCGTGGGTCGTGACTTCTTGAGACACTAGAGGGCGCAATTCTTATCCGATTGGAATGAAATTTGGCAAGGCGTGTTTTGTTATGATATCCCACAACTGTGCCAAGTATGGTTCAAATCGGTCCATAACCTGATATAGCTGTCATATAAACCGATCTGGGATCTTGACTTCTTGAGCCTCTAGATGTCCCAATTATTATCCGATTTGCCTAAAATTTTGTACGACGGATCCTCTCATAACCATCAACATACGTGTTTATTATGGTCTGTATCGGTCTATAGCCCGATATAGCTCCCTTATAAATCGATCTCTCTATTTTACTTCTTGAGCCCCCAAAGGGTGCAATTCTTATTCGAATTGGCTGACATTCTACACAGGTCTCCAACATATTATTCAATTATGGTACAAACCGGACCATATCTTGATATCGCTCTAATAGCAGAGCAAATCTTTTCCTATATCCTTTTTTGCCTAAGAAGAGATGCCGGGAAAAGAACACGACAAAAGCGATCCATAGTGGAGGGTATATAAGATTCGGCCCGGCCGAACTTCGCACGCTTTTTCTTGTTTAATATAGCAACCATCAAATGTAACAAAACATTTATTCAGAAACCTGACTACTAAGAAATTTTCAGAAATTTTTTCGTTAGAGTTTTGGGATATAAAAATTTCCGACTTTCGTCTTTTAATTGGTTTCAGTTGTCCACTTTACGCCCATACAAATTTCATTATAATACCTCTTTCCTAACTTGAGCTAGAATTTTTCAAAGACAGCACTGTTTTTGGGTATTTTTCGTCGTTAATGGGTTAAAGCAATTTTTCTAAAACCGAATTGCAATATAATTATTTCAGAAGATAAAATTTTTGTGATTGTGATTAAAGCCAAAATTTTTCTGACATTCTCTTGCCAACAGTTGTTCCGAAAGACCAAAATTCAACAAAAAATTTTCTAGTTTTTCTTAATTCTAGTTTCGTTGTTTTAATTGAAATTTAATATGTAGAAAAATATTAGTTAAAAAATGTCTTTAAGTAAAATATTTTGCATGTTACTCTAAGGATTTTTTTCAAAGAATACTTAGTAATATTGTATATTATATATATATATATATATATATATATATATATATATATATATATATATATATATATATATATATATAAAGGGTGATTTTTTTGAGGTTAGGATTTTCATGCATTAGTATTTGACAGATCACGTGGGATTTCAGACATGGTGTCAAAGAGAAAGATGCTCAGTATGCTTTGACATTTCATCATGAATAGACTTACTAACGAGCAACGCTTGCAAATCATTGAATTTTATTACCAAAATCAGTGTTCGGTTCGAAATGTGTTCATTCACCGTTCAGCGATGAGGCTCATTTCTGGTTGAATGGCTACGTAAATAAGCAAAATTGCCGCATTTGGAGTGAAGAGCAACCAGAAGCCGTTCAAGAACTGCCCATGCATCCCGAAAAATGCACTGTTTGGTGTGGTTTGTACGCTGGTGGAATCATTGGACCGTATTTTTTCAAAGATGCTGTTGGACGCAACGTTACGGTGAATGAACACATTTCGAACCGAACACTGATTTTGGTAATAAAATTCAATGATTTGCAAGCGTTGCTCGTTAGTAAGTCTATTCATGATGAAATGTCAAAGCATACTGAGCATCTTTCTCTTTGACACCATGTCTGAAATCCCACGTGATCTGTCAAATACTAATGCATGAAAATCCTAACCTCAAAAAAATCACCCTTTATATATATATATATATATATATATATATATATATATATTGCATGTTTACGATTACTTTTTTGAAAAACTTCAAAAATATCACTGATAACATATCACTTACATTAAAGTGTTATCATCAATAATGGTAATGCCCTTATGAATGAAATCAGAGAGTCTTTTTGCTTCAAAATCTATTATCTACAAAAATTAATAGTAAACAAGTAAAAGCGTGCTAAGTTCGGCCGGGCCTAATTTTATATACCCTCCACCATGGATCGCATTTGTCGAGTTCTTTTCCCGGCATCTCATCTCAGGCAAAAAGGATATAAGAAAAGATTTGCTCTGCTATTAGAGCGATATCAAGATATGGTCCGGTTTGGACCACAATTAAATTATATGTTGGAGACCTGTGTAAAATGTCAGCCAATTCGAATAAGAATTGCGCCCTTTGGGGGCTCAAGAAGTAAAATAGAGAGATCGATTTATATGGGAGCTGTATCAGGCTATAGACCGATTCAGACCATTGTAAACACGTATGTTGATGGTCATAAGAGAATCCGTCGTACAAAATTTCAGGCAAATCGGATAATAATTGCGACCTCTAGAGGCTCAAGAAGTCAAGATCCCAGATCGGTTTATATGGCAGCTATATCAGGTTATGAACCGATTTGGACCTTATTTGGCACTGTTGTTGAAAGCAAGAAAAAAAAAAACCTCTTGCAAAATTTCAGCCAAATCGGATAGGAATTGCGACCTCTAGAAGCTCAAGAAGTCAAGTCACCAGATCTGTTTATATGACAGCTATATCAGGTTATGAACCGATTTGAACCAAACTTGAAACAGTTGGTGGATATCATAACAAAATACGTCGCGCAAAATTTCATTCCAATCGGATAAGAATTGCGCACTCTAGAGGCTCAAGAAGTCAAGACCCAAGATCGGTTTATATGGCAGCTATATCAGGTTATGAACCGATTTGAACCATACATGGCACAGTTGTTGGATATTATAACAAAACATGTCGTGCAAAATTTCATGCCAATCGGATAAGAATTGCGAACTCTAGAAGCTCAAGAAATCAAGACCCAAGATCGGTTTATATGGCAGCTATATCAAAACATGGACCGATATGGCCCATTTACAATAGCAACTGACCTACGCTAATATGAAGTATTTGTGCAAAATTTCAAGCGGCTAGCTTTACTCTTTCGGAAGTTAGGGTGCTTTCGACAGACAGACGGACGGACGGAAGGAAGGACGGACGGACGGAAGGAAGGACGGACGGACGGACGGACGGACATGGCTAGATCGACATAAAATGTCACGACGAACAAAAATACAAATCAAAAACACAAAAACAAAATATTTCATTCGGAGGGCCTGCCGATACATACAGAAAATGCAACAAACACTGTCTACAACGAACAACAACATCAACATGAACAACTTCTTTCAACACACAAAATGTAAGTACAACACAGAAACGACCTTTGTACTCAAACAATACTGCCGATCAATAACAAAGCTTGCGAAACTGACAGAGAGAAGCAATTTTCTCCTAACATGCAGAAAGTCAAATGTAACACCAACACACTTACACAATCAAACAAAGAACATCACCAACTTATTCCGACTGACAACAACAAAAACAGAAACAGAGAAGATACTCGCAAAACTAAACTCAAAGCTACTCAATGTAGAAATAAGAGAAACGCACATACATATAAAACAAACAAAACAAGGGATAGCAAAGATAGAGGGAGATATAAGCAATACACTGAACGAAACGGAACTCTCAATTTTCAAGAATGGACAATGGGATAGATATAAGAATATAAAAACTAGGACAAAGGAAATACACTCAGCGAAATTAAATAAAATAAGATCGGATAAATTCTCGAAACATAATCTACGGTTCAATGACAATTGGTTTGTCAATAAAACAGAAGTAACATTTCCGACAGAGTGTAAATGGCTACTATCTATGGGGTCAAAATTTGCACTCCCAGTCAACAAAGACAATTTTGCACCAGTTCCACTTATCGCGGACATTGAACAGTGGGTGCAGAATATAGATGACGTCCGGGAGAAAGAAACAGCTAGGTCCAAAATAGCTAATAGAATTACGAATTTTAAGCGAAGCATGAGAAATGATGACAGAGAGAAATTCATATTAGGAATCTATGAAGAAACAAAGGAGATAATTGATGCAAACAGAGACACGATTATGGTCACAACTGCAGACAAGGGGAACAAAACAGTAGTCATGTCAAAGAAGGAATATCACCAGAAGATGAACCAATTACTTGCGGATAAAACAACCTATAGACCAATCGACGTGGATCCTACGGAGAAACTCCAAAAAGTTAACAATAAAATTATCATGGAACTATTCAAAAGTAAACATATAACAAAATGGGAAAAAACTAAATTAGACAGCATTTCACCGCAATCGCCAGAACTATACGGACTGCCGAAAATTCATAAGGATGGCACTCCCCTCCGGCCTATATCTTCGTCAATGAACGTCCCCTGCTATGCTCTTTCGAAACACATTGGAAACATACTAAAAACTATAATTTCGACGGAATACAATGTTAAAAACTCTCTAGAACTGAAACAACAACTCGGATCTATCACTTTGGATAAAGATGACATTATCGTCTCCTTCGACGTGGTATCGTTATTTACTAACATACCGATATATCTAGCCATTAAGAAAATTATGGATAAATGGGATACACTTCGGGTTAATACCACCATTCCAAGACAGACATTCCTCAAAATTCTCAATTTCTGCCTGAAAGATAACAATTACTTCACGTATGCTGGAAAACTTTACCAACAAACTTATGGTATGCCAATGGGGAACCCACTCTCACCAACGATTGCGGATATTGTACTTGACACCCTTTTGGACGACGTAATGGACGAACTGCAGAGTATGAACATAACGGTAAAATTTATAGTGAAGTATGTAGACGACCTGTTCGCGGTGATAAACAAAAAAGATGAAACAACGATAATGAAATTAATGAACGCGTATCACAACAAATTAAAATTTACGATAGAAAAGGAAACTCGTGCAGAGTTACCGTTCCTGGATATGAAGATAATAAGAAATGAAAATACGTTAATAACAAACTGGTACGCGAAACCAACAGCATCGGGAAGAATGATTAATTATAACTCTACGCAACCACACAGCACGAAAATTAATACGGCCAAGAACTTCATCCACAAAGTTCTACTGTTAAGCGATGAACGTTTCAAAGCAGACAACATAAATAAAATACAACAAATTTTGAAACAGAACAATTATCCAATGGCATTAATAAATAATTTAATTCGCGACGTCACCAACGGATCCAAACGACCCCATGAAGAAAAAGCATCAACGACGAAAAAATTTTACAGTGTACCGTACATCCCTAAGCTTACCGACCGCGCATCTTTGGGAAATATCATACTTGACGAAAACTCAACAACAGCATATAAATCAAACAAAACTCTAAACCAAATATTCAAGAAAAAAGGAACAACAACCAAAACAGACAAACTCAAACTAAGCAACGTCGTATACGAAATTACGTGTGATGGAGATCAACAAGAAAAATGCAACAAAAAATATGTGGGAACCACCAGACGCACACTAGGCACTAGGTTGGCTGAGCACGAAGCCGACATAAGAAAAGGGAGACAATCGACAGCACTAGCACAACATATAAAAGAGAGCGGACATGCGGCAAACTTTAAGACAGTAAGAGTACTTGACAGAGAGAAAATAGAGAACAAGCGATACACATTAGAGAGCCTACGGATTCAACAAAGACTTAAAGAGTCGATAAACACCAAAGAAGACAAAGACAACACTAAGCTGCAGTATTCCATTGCAATAACTTGAAAACGACTGTTCTGTGATATTAGTAATAAGTTTAGACTTTATATACTTCCCTCAAAGTGCAATTATTTATATTATTATATTTTCTGTGTCGTGGTGTCCAGTTTTTATAGTAATATAAGTAATTCAACGAAGATGTAAAATTAATCGTAAGTCTAAATGAAAAAACTAAGCAATACAAAACATATACTTTATACAAGAATACTTTAAACAGGAACTTCAATAAACTCTGTCCTGATGAAGTTGGAAAAAATAACCAACGAAACGTCGAGAGAAAAAATGAAAACGATTTGTTTTATTTAAAAAATCCTCAACCTGACCAAAAAAGCCCATCAACAAAACAAAAAAACATTAAATATTCACATTGGTCATCAAAAACACAAAAACAAAATATATATACTTTACGGGGTCTCAGACGAATATTTCGAGTAGTTACAATCAGAATGACGAAATTAGTATACTCCCCATCCTATGGTGGAGGGTATAAAAAATTATAAAGCAAAAAACGGTAGGCTATAAAGTAAATGAAGACTTTGCATACCGACCAACTAAATACTTATGCATTTAAAAACCAAATTGACCAAAATAGTGTTTCATGATAGTCTTTGAATTTTCGCCCAACATATATTTATAAGCTTAAAAAAAAATGCCCACAATATTGCCGTTAAAGGATTTTTTTATTACTAAATCGCAAGATGATTACCCCTGGCAAATGATTATGTTCAATTTTTTTTTTCCTTATTATCCCCTACATTACCACAAGGAAATCCCCAAGGATATTTGCTTTGAAGGATTCAACAACAAAACCATCAACTGCCTTACATTGGCAAATGCCCAAATAAAATACTTTCTATGTTTCATAAATCTTCTTCGAAAAGGTAGAGAGAAAGAAAGACTCCAATAAAATATTTGTTTTTTGATCTTTGATCTGAACATAAAAATTTCCATCAACATAACCATCATCATTTGCATTACCATCACTTCCCTTGCACTCCATCACATCTTCATTGTCATCGTCGATGACAGCATATTCCGTTTTGTCTCTGCTTCAGCATTTGAACATTCAAATTCAAACAAATTTATTTAAGGTTGAGATTTAATGCCGTGGGAGAAAAAATTTTAAGAATACGAAGTCGTTAAGCATTAGGGTGACGTCTTTATAAATAAAAAAATGCTTAATTTTTTTTTTTTTTTTAAGTTCGTTTATTTATTTATTTCAAAATATTACATTAGATCTACAATAAACAATAGAATTTTATATATATGTATATATATTTATACAACGACCCAAGTATGGGTAACTCTAGTATAGTTTAATATAAGGGATTTCAGCTATTATTAGTCTTTAATAAATTTTCTTCATCCGTTGACGAATTATATAGAAATTGTTTGTAATGAAAATATTAAAAAAAACATTACACATATTATTTGGCGCTTAAAAACTGGTTGTCATGTGTTAAAAGAAAGAAAGACGGCTATTGTGGTTCGAGCCACCAAAATTTATGAATGCTTACAAGTTTAGCAATATTCTTATCTTTCTCAGATATAGCCATATCAAATCGAACATTCTGCAGATCATTTCTGTCATAATCAATTATCTTATCGGTTGCCCTTCTGTAGAGATGGTAAAATATGGGAATGCCATCTGTATTTTGGATATATTTATATCTGTCAAGGAATACAAAAGACTCCGGAGGGACATTTCCTTTTACGATCGAACGCTTTATATAGTTTTCATCAGTGTAAAATGGAGCCATAATAAGATTGTACTCTGTACATTGACTGCATCTATCAATATGTTTCCTGATTAAGCCTATGACAAAGTTGTCTATTCTAATTATATCTGCAGCCTTATAAAGCCTTTGGTTGGAATAAAATTTTCTGAAGTCGCTTCTCGGGTTCTTATACATTGATGTACAAGCTCTTAAGCATTTACGCTCAAATAAGCGAACTTTCTCCATATAAGAAGGAGACACATTAAACCAAATTGGGCATCCGTATGTCAGTATTGGCCTAACAAACGACTGATACATTAAAATTTTTACACTGGCGTCTAAATGCCTTGAGTAAAACAATCTCCTGTAGGCGTAAAAAGCCCTTCTGGCCTTTTCTATTGAGTTGGCTACATGTTGATTATAGTACAGGAATTTATCCAAATGAATGCCTAGGTACTTAATGATCGAAACGTTGGGTATCTCTTTATTCTCAGAGTATGACCTCACTTTGAATGATTTCCAGTTCCTTCTTATGTCGGTGTTACATTTGCTCACTGTCGGCCGGAAAAGAATTGTCTCACACTTTCCCGCATTTATCCTCATGTGCCAGTCTCTAGCATAGTCTTCTATCAGATTAAAAGAGCACTGTAAACCATTGTTTATACATTCTATCGTCTGTCCAGGTTGATAGATCAATATATCATCTGCGAATGAGATCACATTTTCTAGGTCCGAAATGAGGTCTAAGAGATAAAGGTTAAAAAGTAAAGGTGCATTAACAGTACCCTGCTGTAACCCATTGGACATCCTAAATTCCCTGCTTGACTTGTTCTTATGCGTAATGACAAATGATTTATTAAATATCATGTTATAGATTAATATGACGAGATGTAATGGAAAGTTATAGTTCATCAATTTGTAGACAAGTCCCTGTAGCCAAATAGTATCAAATGCCTTTTCCATATCTACTGAGCATGCCCCTGTGCACAACCTCCTGTTCCAATTCCAATTTATGTCAGACACTAGAACATTTATAGCATTTATAGTGGAGTGCTTGTATTTAAATCCAAATTGCCTTTCAGATACTAGGTTAAGTCTCTCACAATTTTGTCTTAAAATATTGTTCACACACATCTCAAATACCTTACTAATATTTGGCAATAAACTTATAGGGCGTAAATTCCTCGGATTGGTCGAGTCTTTGTCCTTTTTGGGTATCATAACAACCTTCGCCTTCTTCCACCCATACGGAAAATAAGAATTGTTGATGCTATTGTTAAAAATTGTACAATAGTGAAGTTTTATTTTGTCTGGCAAATTCTTCAATACAGGATTAGGGATATTATCCAGACCAGAAGATAGCTTTCCCCTTAAACTCCCGAAAATTCCTAAGATATTTTCCCGAGTAACAAAAATGTCATTTGCTTGCTCTTCAGTAAGAGCGTTAGCATTTTTGGCTTCCGTGAAAGTCGTAATTCTCATGTCATCACCCTCATATGCATTTTTAGCATCTAAAAATTCGTTGAACGCAAATGTAACATGGGTTTGCACATCATTATTATAGTCCACACTCTTCACAGAGTGAATCGATTCCAGATATGACCCGATAACATTGACTATGTCGTCATTATCTTTTATGATAAAATTCCGGTCAGCGTCAACTACCAATGATTGGCTATCTATTCCGGCGTTACTAATAATGTGTGAAAGGCTATTGGGAATTTTCAGGGTATCTATGTCTAAATCCTCAATTTTCTTGAAATTTTTCCTTATCTTCCTAAACATATCGGCAGAATTCCGAACTTTTATTGCACGTATACTCTTCTCATAATGCTTGTTCATGGCTATAACTAGATTGTCACTGATTAATTTCTTTATTCTTTTAAGAATAGCTTTAAGTAGAGCCAATCTGCTCTCAGAAATAGGATTCGTAAGCCGGTTGTTTTTCTTTATAATCGTTAGTACACGACTTTTCTCTCTGTGTAATCTCTCTATCACAGAGTTTGTCAGTATTGAGAATCGGGTTCTCCTAAATTTTGGAACTACTTCCTTTGTTGTCTCCTCTATTAAATCATGTAGTTGATTTAGGTAGTGATCAATCTCCTCATTTGCTAAGTTATAGCTATTCGGAACAGTCAAGTTGTCATTGGCTTTCTGAGTCATTCTCATTCTAAACTTTTCCCAATTAGTCGACCTGTAATCGAATATCATGTCTGGTAAGGCTTTCAAAAGATTAAATAACTCATTGTTGGTGTTCATCGATGCCGTAAAGATGAGGGCATTGTGGTCACTATCGTATGGGATAGTCTTAATACAGTTTATAGCAGTATTCTCAGCATGAACTTTTATCCTATTGTCGACTATAAATACATCCAAATATGATTCGGTTCTGGGGTATGAAGGTCTAATTGAAGCATATAATTTACACCTATAATTCGTTTCGTTCTCCGACAACCAGCTTTTAAGAGCATTCCCTTTGACGTTATTTTCCTTGTTTGCCCATTCTTTTCTTTTACTATTAAGATCGCCTCCTAAAATATAAAAGTTATTTGTATCCTCAATATTCAAAATATCAAAAAGTCTGTTAAGTTCAGTTTGAAAATATGGGTCAGTGTTTCCCGAAGGATAATACGCTGATATTATGAATAATATTTTGCGTTCCTTTAAGGGAACCTTAATTATAGTTACTTCTAAATATTTAAAATTTCTTATTATATTGTCACTATATACATTGTACTTAATATCGCTTTTTATCAAAATTGCGGTACCTCCGCCTCTGCTAGAGTTAGGTCTGTCAGTTCTGATCATATCATATGATTCAAAGGACACTTTATGCTTTTTATTTAGTTTAGTTTCGTTTAAAAGTACAATATCTGGTTTGTGATACTGAAGAAATTTGCTCAAATTGTATCTTCTGCTTATAAATATTATAGAATTTACATTTATTTCGACAATTTTTAATGTTTTTGATATGATTTCATCAGACATGTCCATCATATCTACACTCCTAACATAGAGAAAATTGTTTCGATCTGTGCAGATTGCATCTGCAGCTGTTGTTGCATATTAATAAGTTGACTTGATAAATTTGACATCATGTTTTTAATTTCTAAAAGGAATGAATTGGTTGGAATATTATTTACAGGTAAATGTTCATTATTTCTCAAAACTTTTGAGAAAGTTATGTTTTGATTAGTGTAATTCTTATACATATGACTATTATTTTGAGCTTCTTTTATGTTTTCTTTCTTATTTCGTAGTTTCTGCTGTAGATCTTTATAAACTTGACAGCCCTTGTAAGATGCTGGGTGCCCAAAAGACTTGCATAAAACACAGTAAAGGTTTTCTTTGGGAACATCTTTAGTCTCGCATTTGCCTTTCTCATGGCTGTTGTTGCATTTGACGCATTTGTGGGGCAGGAAGCAGTTTGAGGAACTATGGTTGAACCCCTGGCAGTTCCTGCACTGAGTTATCTCTGGTCGCTTTAAATGCTCCCAAGTAACAATTCTGTAATCAACAGATCGTATTGATTTCAGTTTATTAATATCACTTTCGGGGCTGATTTGCACTATAAAAATTGGTAGTTTATATCCGTCTGAAACAGACTTTTTTGTAGTGAATTGCCCCACTTTTATAAACTTTAAATCATCGGATTCGTGTATGCGTAATTCATTCAGAAGATCTGTAGGATTTGAGTCGGCTTCCAATCCTTTCAGAAGAAAAGTTTTATTCTTAAGGCTCTTAGGTGTGAAGGTAACGAAGTTTGATTTAGTTTTCTCTAGATATGTTTTTACTCTTATGTGGTCGTTGAGAGAATTTAGATATAATGCTTTTTTACTCCGGAATTGTTTAATTTGGAAGTCTACTATTTTCAGACCATTTTTCAAAAAGTTTATCAGCTGTTTTGTATCAGTGTCAAAGATGTTAATTGGAGGTATTTTTTTATTGTTGTTTTCTTTATTATGGGGCACACTCCCATTAGATTGTCGGTTGTTGTTTTGGATTTGAGGTGTTTTAGTTGTTTTGTTTTGATCACCTTCATTTGGCGAATCAATTTTGTTGTTTTTGTAACCACTCACATGTTCCGCGAAACTCAGCAGAACTTCTCTGTCACAGTCATCTTCGCACTCAAGAGCAGCGAATCTGTTGCTTCGCATTACTTTGGGATCGACTCCCTCATCCATGTTGTTGCTTTGCCTTTTTCTTTGGTCTAACGATGAATATTCACCACGTGTAGTAATTTTTTCATTGTCTTTTGAAATGTGAGCTTTCTGCTCATGCATTTCGTGAATGTTTTAATCAATAATTATTGATTTTTAAGATGAAATTAACACTTTTCGAGTGAAAGAAAATAAGCCTCACTACTGGTGAGGTATAAGGCGGGGTATGTTTCCCGAATACCCAGATATTTATTAACTCGTTCTTTTTGCGATGCTTGATTTCTTCGACACGTCTATCACTCATCACAGTTGTGAACGAACTCCAAAAAAAAAAAAAAAAAAAAAAAAAAAAAAAAAAAAAAAAAAAAAATGCTTAATATTTTTATACCCACCACCGACGGATGGGGGTATATTCATTTTGTCATTCCGTTTGCAACACATCGAAATATCCATTTCCGACCCTATAAAGTATATATATTCTTGATCAGCGTAAAAATCTAAGACGATCTAGCCATGTCCGTCCGTCTGTCCGTCTGTCCGTCTGTCTGTTGAAATCACGCTACAGTCTTTAAAAATAGAGATATTGAGCTGAAATTTTGCACAGAGTCTTTTTTTGTCCATAAGCAGGTTAAGTTCGAAGATGGACTATATCGGACTATATCTTGATATAGCCCCCATATAGACCGATCCGCCGATTCAGGGTCTTAGGCCCATAAAAGACACATTTATTATCCGATTTTGTTGAAATTTGGGACAGTGAGTTGTGTTAGGCCCTTCGACATCCTTTCTCAATTTGGCTCAGATCGGTCCAGATTTGGATATAGCTGCCATATAGACCGATCCTCCGATTTAGGGTCTAAGGCCCACAAAAGCCACATTTGTTATCCGATTTTGATGAAATTCGGGGCAGTGAATTGCGTAAGGCCCATCGACATCCTTCGTTGATTTGGCTCAGATCGGTCCAGATTTGGATATAGCTGCCATATAGACCGATCCTCCGATTTAGGGTCTAAGGCCCATAAAAGCCACATTTATGGTCCGATTTCGCTGAAATTTGGGACAGTGAGTTGCCTTAGGCCCTTTGACATCCTTCGTTAATTTGGTCCAGATCGGTTCAGATTTGGATATAGCCCCCATATAGACCGATCCTCCGGTTTAGGGTCTTAGGCCCACAAAAGCCACATTTATTATCCGATTTTGATGAAATTCGGGGCAGTGAATTGTGTAAGGCCCATCGACATCCTTCGTTGATTTGGCTCAGATCGGTCCAGATTTGGATATAGCTGCCATATAGATCGATCCTCCGATTTATGGTGTAAGGCCCATAATAGCCACATTCATTATCCGATTTTGCTGAAATTTGGGACAGAGAGATGTGTTAGGCCCTTTGACACATTTCTTCAATTTGGTCCAGATCGGTTCAAATTTGGATATAGCTGCCATATAGACCGATTTCTTGATTTATGGTTTTGGGCCTATAAAATGCTCATTTATTGCCCGATGTCCCCGAAATTTGGAACAGTGAGTTAAGTTAAGCCCCTTGACATACTTCTGCAATATCGCACAGATCGGTTCAGATTTGGATATAGCTGCCATATAGACCGATATCTAGGTTTTAGGTTTTGGGGCCATAAAAGACGCATTTATTGTCCGATGTCGCTGAAATTTGAGACAGTGAGTTTGGTTAGGCTCTTCGACGTCCTTCTTCAATTTTGCCCAGATCGGTTCAGATTTGAATATAGCTGCCATATAGACCGATCTCTGGATTTAAGGTTTAGGGCCCATAAAAGAGACATTTATTGTCCGATTTCGCCGAAATTTGGGACAGTGCTTTGTGTTAGGCTCTTCGACATGTTTATGCAACTTGGCCCAAATCGGTCCAGATTTGGATATAGCTGCCATGTAGACCGATATCTCGATTTAAAGTCTTGGCCCCATAAAAGGCGCATTTATAATCCGATTTCACTGAAATTTGACACAGTGTCTTATGTTCGGCTTTTCGACATGCGTGTCGTATATAGTTCAGATCGGTATGAGGTATATGAGTATAAGGTATGAAATTTTCACCGAATTTTGATGAAAGGTGGTTTTCATATATACCCGAGGTGGTGGGTATCCAAAGTTCGGCCCGGCCGAACTTAACGCCTTTTTACTTGTTTCCAATTATAAGAGGATATATCTATTTAAAGAACAAGTAAAAAGGCTTTAAGTTCGGCCGGGACGAACTTTGGATACCCACCACCCCGGGTATATATGTAAACTACTTTTCGTCATAATCCGGTGAAAAATGCATAATGTATGCCCCCATGGCAACTTTATCGAAATATGGTCCGATTAGGACCAAATTCGACACAGATATTGAGTGGTCTATTAAGTACAAGTCATTGTTCAATTTTGATGAACAAAATATTAGTCTTTTTGGTAGCTATATCCAAATATAGACCCATATGAACCATATACGACTCGGATGTCGAAAAGCCTAATATAAGCCACTGTGTCAAATTTCAGCGAAATCGCAGTATAAAAGTGTCTTTTATGGGCTCAAGACTTTAAATAAGGAGATCGGTCTCGATAACAGCTATATCCAAATCTGAACCGGTCTTGGCTAAATGGAAGAAGGATGGCGAAGGCCCCAACACAACTCACTGTCCTAAAATTCGGCGAAATCGGACAATAAATTCGGCTTTTAAGGGCCTAAGACCTTAAATCGAGAGATCGGTATATATGGCAGCTATATTCAAATCTGGGCCTATCTGGGCCAAATTGAGGAAGGTTGTCGACTGGCATAACACAACTCACTGTCCCATATTTCAGCAAAAAAGGATAATAAATGTGGCTTTTATAGTGCCCAGTCCCCTAGGCAAGGGGTTGTTTTAGTACACTTCTCCCAAAAAATCATAGTTATAGTGCCCTTTTCCTCAGGAAAGCGTTGTTTTAGTACCCATTGCAAAGTTTTAGTACCTTTTCACTAGAGAAAGCCCCGTTTTGTGCCGTTTCCCTAAGGAAGGCAGTGTTTTAGTGTTCTTTCCCTTAAGAAAGCATGCTTTTGATATACTTTCATTAGAAAAGCGTAGTTTAAGTAATATTTTCCTTGGCAAAAACGTAGTTTTGGTATAGTTTCCCCCAAGGAAAACGTAATTTTAGTACACTTTCCTCACGGAAAGCATAATTTTTGTACACTTTGCTCACTTAGTTTTAGCTCACTTTCCTCGCGGAAAGCGTAATTTTAGTACACTTTTCTCACTTGGTTTTAGTAAACTTTCCTCGCAGAAAGCGTAGTTCTAGTGTTTATACTTTCCGCACAAAAAACATAGTTTTAGTACACTTTCCCCACGGAAAGCTTAGTTTCAGTTCACTTTCCCCATAGAAAGCGTAGTTTCACTTCCCTTTAACTTACAAAAACTTGTTTTAGTTCCCTATAACTCAGAAAAGGGTTGTTTTAGTACCCTATAACTTAGAAAGGGGTAGGTGAGCTACCCTTTAACTTACAAAAGGGTTGTATCTTATAACTTAACATATGATAGTTTTAGTACCTTTTAATATTAAAAGGATGCTTTAGTACCATTAAGATTGTAATTGTTAGTTTTAGTACCCTTTGGCTTACAAAAGGGGTAATTTTAGAACTCTTTAACTTACAAGTGGGTAGTTTTAGTACCCTTTAACTTACTTAAGGGTAGCTTTAGTACCTTTACACTAATACACTTGAAGTTTCATCACTTTTTGTCTTAGGAAACCTAGCCTTAATAATTTTTTCTAAGTTACCGTTAGGAAAGCGTAGCTTTAGTACTCTTTGCCTTTAGAAAGTGAAACTTTAATACTCTTTCCCTTACGAAAGCGAAGATTTAATACACATTTTCTTAGAATGGCGTATATTTAGAACTCTTTCCTTCAAGTTAGGTAAGCTTTAGTTCTTTTTTCCCTTAAGAAGCGAAGCTTTAGTATTCCTTCACTTAGAAAAGTTAAGCTTTAGTACTCTTTCCCTTTGGAAAGCGTAGTTTTAGTATTCTTTCCCTTAGATAAGCGTAGCTTTAGTACTATTTCACTTAGAAGTCGTAGCGTTAGTATTCTTTTCTTTTAGAAAGCGTAGTTTTACTATTATTTCCCATTTGAAAAGCGTAGTTTTAGTACATTTCCCAGGAAGAAAGCGTAGTTTTTGTACCCCTTCCCTAGAGAAGTCGTAGTTTTAGTACACTTTCCCTACAGAAAGCGTAATTTTTGTACCCCTTCCCTAGAGAAGGCGCAGTTGTAGTACGCCTTTCCCAGAGAAGGCGTAGTTTTAGTACCCCTTCCCTAGAGAAGGCGTAGTTTTAGTACCCCTTCCCTAGAGAAGGCGTAGTTTTAGTACCCCTTCCCTAGAGAAGGCGTAGTTTTAGTACCCTTTCCCTAGAGAAGGCGTAGTTTTAGAACCCCTTCCCTAGAGAAGTTGTAGTTTTAGAACCCCTTCCCTAGAGAAGTTGTAGTTTTAGTACCTCCTTTAAGAAAGGATTGTTTTAGCACCCCTTTCCTAAAAAAGTGTAGTTTAAGTACTCTTTGGCTAGAGTAAGTGTAGTTTTAGTACTTTTTTCTTACTAAAAGTGCAGAGCTAGCCGCTTGAAATTTTGCACAGATACTAAATATTGATGTAGGTCATTGGGGATTGCAATTTAGCCATATCGGTTCAGATTTACATAAAGCTCCCATATAAACCGATCTCCCGATCTCTCCCTTACAAGCCACAATTTTTCTCCGCTTTGGCTGAAATTTTGCATGTGGTGTTACATTTTTACTTCCAACAATTTAGTCTAGTACGGTCCGAATCGGTTTATAATCTGATATAGCTTCCATATAAACCGATCTCCCGATTAGACTTCTTGAGCCCCTGGAAGCCATAATATATTTGTCCGATTTTGCTGAAATTTTGCATATAGTGTTCCGTTAAGACTTCCAACAACTGTGCCAAATGCGGTCCAAATCTGATATAGCTCCCATGTAAACCGGTCTCTCGATCATCCTTGTTCGGTTCCTAGAAGACAAAATTTTGGTATGTAGAATAAAATTATGCTCTTGAACTAAATTTATTTTGTGAAAATTTTTAGCAGAATTCAAAGAACCCATTCTCAAGATTCGGCCCGGCTAAACTCAGCACGCTTTTACTGGTTTCAGTTGTTTCTTAAGTGCCCTTCTTTTGCGTATGTTTAACTTTTGTAACGAAAGACTTTGTTTTGGTATCATTTTTCTGGTGGTTCTAGTTAAATTTTAGCCATGAATGGGTAGTTTTAGTACCAGCTTAATCACAAAAGGATAATTGTAGTCATACAATTTTGGGTTGAGAATGAGTTATTTTTAATACTCTGTAACTTACAAAAGACATTATTAGTACCCTTTCCCTACTGAAAACATAGTTTTGGTAAGAGTTAGAGTAAGAGTTTTGATTTAGTATTCTTTAACTTACAAAAGTTTATCTTTAGTACCCTTTAACTAAGAACAAGTAAAAGCTTACTAAGTTCGGCCGGGCCGAATCTTATATACCCCCCACCATTGATCGCATTTGTCGAGCTCTTTCTCCGGCATCTCTTTTAGGCAAAACAGGATAGAAGAGAAGATTTGCTCTGCTATTAGAGCGATATCAAGATATTTTCCGGTTTGGACCACAATTAAATTATATGTTGGAGACCTGTGTAAAATGTCAGCCAATTCGAATAAGAATTGGGCTCTTTGTGAGCTCAAAAAGTAAAATAGAGAGATCGATTTATATGGGAGCTGTATCGGGCTATGGTCCGATTCAGATCATAATAAACACGTATGTTGATGGTCATGAGAGAATCCGTCGTACAAAATTTCAGGCAAATCGGATAATAATTGCGACCTCTAGAGGCTCATGAAGTCAAGACCCAAGATCGGTTTATATGGCAGCTATACCAGGTAATGAACCGATTTGAACCATACTTGGCACAATAGTTGGATATCATAACAAAACACGTCGTGCAAAATTTCATTCCAATCGGATAAGAATTGCGCACTCTAGAGGCTCAAGAAGTCAAGACCCAAGATCGGTTTATATGGCAGCTATATCAGGTTATGAACCGATTTGAACCATACTTGGCACAGTTGTTGGATATCGTAACAAAATACATCGTGCCAAAATTCATTCAAATCGGATAAGAATTGCGCCCTCTACAGGCTCAAGAAGTCAAGACCCAAGATCGGTTTATATGGCAGCTATATCAGGTTATAGACCGATATGAGCCATACTTGGCACAGTTGTTGGATATCACAACAAAACACGTCGTGCAAAATTTCATTCCAATCGGATAAGAATTGGGCACTCTAGAGGCTCAAGAAGTCAAGACCCAAGATCGGTTTATATGGCAGCTATATCAGATTATGAACCGATTTGAACCATACATGGCACAGTTGTTGGATATCATAACAAAACACGTCGTGCAAAATTTCATTCCAATCGGATAAGAATTGCGCCTTCTAGAGGCTCAAGAAGTCAAGACCCAAGATCAGTTTATATGGCAGCTATATCAAAACATGGACCGATAAGGCCCATTTACAATACCAACCGACCTACACTAATAAGAAGTATTTGTGCAAAATTTCAAGCGGCTTGCTTAACGCCTTCGGAAGTTAGTGTGCTTTCGACAGACAGACGGACGGACGGACGGACAGACGGACGTACATGGCTAGATCGACATAAAATGTCACGACGATCAAGAATATATATACTTTATGTCTTAGACGAATATTTCGAGTAGTTACAAACAGAATGACGAAATAAGTATACCCCCCATCCTATGGTGGAGGGTATAAAAAGGTTGTTTTAGTATCCTTTCCTTATAGAAATAGTAGGTTTAGGAGCCTTTCCTTAGAGAAAAAATAGGTTTAGAAACCTTTCCTTTGAAAAGGGTAGGTCTGGTACCCTTTTCTTACAGAAAGGGTAGTTTTAGCATCATTTTACTAGAAAAAGTTTCATTTCAGTATTCTTCTTCAGAGAAAGTGTAGTTTCTCAAAGAAAGTGTAATCTTAGCACCCTTTTTATAGAAAAAGTGTAGTTTTAGTACCCTTTCCTTATAAAAAGGGTAGTTTTAGCATCCTTTTCCTAGAAAAAGTGTAGTTTCTGTACCCTTTCATCAGAGAGAGTGTAGTTTTAGTACTCTTTCCGTAGAAAAAGAGTACTTTTAGTACCCTTTCCTTTCATAAAAGGTAGTTTTAGCACCCTTTTCTTTGAGAAAGTGTAGTTTCAAACCCTTTTCTTATGGAAAGGGTAGTTTTAGTACCCTTGTCTTTGTCTAGGGAAAGGGTAGTTTAGTATCCTTGTCTTTGTCTAAGGAAAGGGGTGTTTTAGTTCCGTTTCATTAGAGAAAGGGTAATTTTGGTACCCTTTCCTTAGAAAAAGGGTAGTTTCGTTACGCTTTCCTTAGAGAAAGGGTAGTGTCGTAC
The DNA here is from genome assembly GCF_963082655.1 of Stomoxys calcitrans. Lineage (NCBI taxonomy): Eukaryota > Metazoa > Arthropoda > Insecta > Diptera > Muscidae > Stomoxys > Stomoxys calcitrans. The sequence goes on from NC_081552.1 coordinate 45,533,224, forward strand.
CCTTTACTAGAGAAAGGGAAGTTTTAGGGCATTTGTACATTCGGTGTAGTTTAAGCACCGTTTTTTAGAAAATGTATAGTTTTAGAACCCTTTTCAGTAGTTTTAGTACTCTTTCCTAAGAAAAGGGGTAGTTTTAGTACTCTTTCCTTTGAGAAAGTGTAGTGTTAGCACCCATTCCTTGGAGAAAGGGTAGTTTTAGTACCCTTGTCTTTGTCTAGGGAAAGGGTAGTTTTAGTTTTCTTTCCTTAGAGAAAATATAATTTTAGTATCCTTACCTTGGAGAAAGGGTAGTTTTTTTACCCTCTCTTTAGAGAAAGAGTAGTTTCGGTACCCTTTTCTTGGAGAAAGGGTAGTTTTAGTACCCTTGCCCTAGAGAGGGTAGTGTTAGTACTTTTGCTCTAGAGAGGGTAGTGTTAGTATCCTTAGATAAAGGGTAGTTTAAGTAGAATTTCTTTAGAGAAAAGGTAGCTTTTGTATCCTTTCCTTAAAGAATTGGCAGTTTTAGTACCCTTTTGTCATAGAAACGGTATTTTTAGTACCATTTGCATAGAAAAGGGGTAGTTTTAGCTCCCTCTCTTCTTTAGCAACCTTTTCTTAGAGAAAGTGTGGTTCTGGTACCCATGAAGTCTTAGTGCCCTATCCATGGAAAGAGGGTGATTTTAGCATCTTTTCCTTAAAAAATTTGTAGTGTTAGTACTATTTTCTTAAAGAAATTGAAGTTTTAGTACCTTTCCTTAAAGAAGGTGTCGCTTTAGTACTATTTCCTGACTGAAAGTCTAGCTTTAGTACACTTTCCTTAAAAAAGGTGTACTTTTAGCATCCTTTCCTTAACGAAGAGGTAGTTTTAGAACCCTTTTATTAGGAATAGTGTAGTTTTAGTATTTTGTTAATCCTTTGTCTGTCGAAGGTGTTATTGCAGAACCCTTTTGCTAGAGAAAGGATAGTTTAAGTTAGTTAGTTTTAGTATTTTTTTCTGTTGGGAAGGCATATTTTTAATGCCCTTCTCTTGGGAAAATGTAGTTTTTTGTAGGGAAACTGTATTTTTAAAACCGTTTTCTGGAGGAAGGCTTAGTTTTGGTACTTTTTTTTCGAAAGAGTGTTTTTTTTGTTAAATTTTTGTCATGAAAGGGTTATTTTAGTGCCATTGTCTTGGAAAAGGGTAGGTTTAGATTTTTATTATACCCTCCACCATAGGATGGCGGTATACTAATTTCGACATTCAGTTTGTAACACCTCGAAATATTGATCTGAGATCCTACAAAGTATAAATGTTCTTGATGGCCTTGACTTTAATCGATTTAGCCATATCCGCCCGTCTGCCTGTCGAAAGCACGCTTACTTTCGTAGGAGTAAAGCTAGGTGCTTGAAATTTTGCATAAATACTTGTTATTAGTGCAGATCGGTTGGGATTGTCAAAGGGCCAAATTGATCCATGTTGTGCTACAGCTGCCATATAAACCCATATCGGATGTTGAGCGTCTAGAAAGCGCAATTTTCATCACACAAAGTGTTCTTTTTTTGACTTTTGACAGCTCTGCCAAGTATGGTCCAAATTAGCTCATAACCTGATAAACCTCCCATATAAAACGATCTGAGATTTTGACTTCGTGAGCCGCTAAAAGGCGCAATTATTATCCGATTTGACTGAAATTTTGCATGAAGTGTTTTGGTTTAATCATCAACATTTGCGAAAAGTATGACTTAAATAGGTTCATAACCTGATACAGCTCCCATATAAACCGATTACAGATATCGACTTCTTGAACAGCTTGGGGACGCAATTATTATCCGCTTTGTAAGAAGTGTTTTGGCCTAGTATTGCTCAAATTGGTTCATAACCTAATATTGCTCTCATTTAAGCCGATCTCGGATCTTGACTACGTGAGCTGATAGAGGGTGCAGTTATTATCCGATTTGACTAAAATTTAGCACGAAATGTTTTGGTTTGACCGTCAAGAACTGTGACATAAACTGATATAGCTCCTATATAAACCTATCTCCCGATTATACTTCATGAGCCTCTAGAGGGAGCAATTCTTATCGGCTTTGGCTGAATTTTGTACAACGATTTCTTGTTTGGCATTTAACATACGTGTTAAAAAGGAACTAAATCAGTCTATAACCTGATTTTGCTCCCCCATTAGGAGATCTCCCAATTTTATTTCTTGAGCCACTATAGGACGCAATTCTTATCCGATTTGCACAATGAATTCCACTTTGGTCTTCAACAGCCTAACCAAGTATAGCCCCAATCGGTATAGCTGAAATAGCATAGAAATTCTTATCCATTATCTTTTGTCTGTATGTAAAGAGATATCGGCCAAAGAACTTGACATATGCGAATCATGGTGGAGGGTATAAAAGATTCGGCCCGACCGAACTTGAAAAACTTTCACTTGTTTTAGCAAGAACTGTTTGCTTTCGGCAAGAGGTCACTGAGGCTATTGGGTGTCATAATTGGGCACTGCGTTCATGCAAATCCCGCATAATGGTTTTTGTAGAAGTTGTGTTAATGAGAATGAGCCATTGATCTAGCAATTGATTTGTTCATATTCGGGTAGCACATGCACTCTACCTTGCGGCGGATCTTCCCCAACCGGCGAGACCTTGCAGATGTATCTCTGAGAGGTTGTCTAATATACAGAATAGTATAGTTGCGACATGGCAACGGTCCAACTGGCTTCTGAGGTAACTCAGATTACCAATTCAACCTAATCTTATGTATCCATATTACGATTTCTATGGAAATACTCATCTCATCAGTCGAGGCCACCAGTGAGTGTTTTGAATTGTGGCTCTAAGAGCAGTCGCCAAATATCCAAAATGTAATAAAGGGTGATTTTTTTGAGGTTAGGATTTTCATGCATTAGTATTTGACAGATCACGTGGGATTTCAGACATGGTGTCAAAGAGAAAGATGCTCAGTATGCTTTGACATTTCATCATGAATAGACTTACTAACGAGCAACGCTTGCAAATCATTGAATTTTATTACCAAAATCAGTGTTCGGTTCGAAATATGTTCATTCACCGTAACGTTGCGTCCAACAGCATCTTTGAAAAAATACGGTCCAATGATTCCACCAGCGTACAAACCACACCAAACAGTGCATTTTTCGGGATGCATGGGCAGTTCTTGAACGGCTTCTGGTTGCTCTTCACTCCAAATGCGGCAATTTTGCTTATTTACGTAGCCATTCAACCAGAAATTAGCCTCATCGCTGAACAAAATTTGTCAAAATTTCGAACCGAACACTGATTTTGGTAATAAAATTCAATGATTTGCAAGCGTTGCTCGTTAGTAAGTCTATTCATGATGAAATGTCAAAGCATACTGAGCATCTTTCTCTTTGACACCATGTCTGAAATCCCACGTGATCTGTCAAATACTAATGCATGAAAATCCTAACCTCAAAAAAATCACCCTTTACATTTTCATATAGTGGGCTCGGTAAGCAGTGGTACTGGGACTCATGACTCCGCGTAGACCATTGCATGTGCCATTACGACCTGTCTTAACAATATTTTCTATTGTAGAAAATTCTAATAGTTACATATGGCCAATTTTTCTCTAACAAATCTTTCTACCGCCGTTATTTTTTGGTCCCACTGGCATAGAACATTTCTATTTCTTCACACATTCCCAATGTCATGTATGATTTCCAAGTTGTTTTATGTTGCTAGGAAATATGATAAGAAAAAAAAAATCTACATCAGTATCTTATTCAAACATACATATAGTCATACATTATCTTCTTCAAATACACTCGCACACACTTATTTTGCTCTATCATTCATATCCTTGGTAACTTCATCTTAAGGACATTCTTTAATATATTCAACATACCCGAAGACATATGTAAATATGCATTCAGCTGTAACGACGTTTCTGAAGTTTTTAGTAAGAGGATTTTAATTGAGACAGAGGGTCTTTTAGTAAATTGGTTTCCTGTTCTCTGTGGTATGGAGGGAAAAAGGGCAATATTTAATTTGACAACCATGATTGCTACATACTTTTGCCCCACAGTGTGCACTTGCAGATATTGTCTATGTTGGACGCATAACAAGAAATCGATATTAGCAGGCCTATTTCATTATTATGCTTTACACTTGCTGGATACTACAGATAGTTATGTACATACATATCTCTGCTCTTCTTTAATGCTCTCCTTGAAGTTTGGCTTTGTCTCTGCCTTCGCCTCTGCTGTTGCCTCTGTCTACATTTGTTTCAATATCATCTTCTGTCTACCTTTTTTTTTCTTTTGCGGAACCAGTCTTTTCTATTGAGCCCATTTGAATGAATATTTCCAACAAACAGATTGGTTTACATTGTTTGGACAAATCAGAAGAATAGTTTCTTCTCATATTTTGCGAAAATCATATTTTTAGACAATTGTGTTAAATTACAGTTTCCTTTATAGAAATAATCGAATTCGATTAGTTGATGTTTAAAGTTTCAAAGTCACCGGTTATTTTTTTTGTTTTGTGTACGGGATAAATTTCGGCAAAGCGGTACCGTACTTAGTACAATTAAAAGAAGCCATTTTGAATTTCCGGAAAAAGTGAGGTGTCGTAGGTTTCCTAAAGGAATTTTGCATACAAATAATTCTATTTTGTTCGAGTCCTCAAAGTGAACATAACTAGCTGGAAATTCTGCCTCTGAATTGAGGAAAAAGTGTAGTGATCCAAGTGACATACAAATATATATTTTATTTTGTGACTCCGCCTCTTTCTATAGCCTTTTAGGCTAACGTGAGGAATTGAAACGAGAGAAACGTATACTCCTATATTTTTGTTCAGAAGGTAATTGAAATTTGGCAACGTTGCCTAGATTTGATGTGCGATATTAAGACAAGTGAAAATTTTTTAATAGGCCCATTGCAAAAACGGTGACACGTGACTGCCTTGGATTAAGGCACCGACAAAGTGGACTGTTGAAGTGGTAGTTTCGTCCAGACGGTGCAATACTTTACCCAGGTCGCGGCTACCCACAGGGCAGTGGCGGCTTGGGGATTTTTTTTAAGGAAAGCTAGAAATTTTGGTGACTACCTGCTTTTCATCTACAAGAAGTATCACCTTTGACACCATAACCTAATCAATGTACCGTTTTACTTCGTACTGATTGCCCCAGAAAACCACGTGCATTTTTGCTAAAGATGTCGGAAGCCACAATTTTTCTGCCCAATTAAAGTCATCACCGAGGTTTCATTTTAATGTGCCAAACATCAGAGGAACTATGCATCTAATATGTTCATAATAATACATTTTCCCGAAACCGTCAAATTTATATCCACTCAATCCGATGTCACTTTAACCTGCTTTGTCACCCCAAAATCGACCAACCAAGAAGTTTTGGGAAGAATAAATTCGATAAAATGTCATTAAAACCCATATTGTCGAAGTGCATTTAGAAGAAAGAATACCACTTGGTGAAATTTCATAACTCTTCGTTAGTCAATTCGCAGCTTGGATAGGCACATATCTCCTGCCTGGATTAAAGCACACGTTTCTTCCAATATACCTACAATTTACGTAACTATGAAATAAGTTTATTAAAATATTTTTTTTATATTTTTAATTATGTCTTGTTATGCTAACTAAAGATTAATTTTTCTCATAGACATGATAAGGCTTTTGTGATAATTTGCCATTTTTCAAAATTTAAATCAATGCAAGATATATCACCCCATTCTTGAACCCCCTTTTTCATATACAGAAAGAAATTGCAACAACAAAACACCATCGACACCGTGGAGGCCTTCATGATATCATGGATTTTTGGTGCTGAGATTATCGTCCATTTTTAAAAAAAAAAAAAAGTAAGTAAGAAAGAAAATATGTAAAACCTTTCTTTTAATTCCCCAATCACTTGCATCGATTTACTTTTCTCTGCTTAGCCTATGAAGTTTAAGTAAGAGAGATAGAGAGAGAGCAACATGATGATCATTAGCTGGTCTGTGGATCATATCTGAGAGAATGTAATGGATGATGAACATCATTTTGCGCTGCCTTTATTTTGTTTTCATGTCTAACATCCACAATAAGCTCAGCTTTGTTTTTTTTGAAGTCTATCACCCACAATTATTTTTTTTGTTTTGCATATCTTGTCTCTAGACATTTTTTTTTTTCTCTTCAGTTTGATCAAAGCAATTATTGAAAATTGATTTTTTAACCCCTTGAGGGCTACTTTAACATATCTAGATTTAAACTCATAAAATCACTGTTTTATAATGTAGTATTTCTGAAATACGTAATATGACAGGTTATTTACTATAAGGCAAGAGATAAAATTTTCTTTTTTTTTTCATGAATTTGATTGAACTAATAATTATCACTTTAGCGGTAGATTTTATTAGAATTTAAGAACCTTATTTTTTTTTATTATGAAAATTTATAATGCCCTGAATAAATTTGTTGTTGGATCTAATATGATGTGGTAAACTGGTTCAGATGTTTTCTTTTCGAGAGATGAGATCGTAAAAAGGAGTCACATAGGCAAAATTAGGGGTTCTTTATGAAAATGTCGTGCTCTAAAGAACGTAGGTTGGCGTGGGTTGTGAAGCACTTTCTCCCAACAAGACCTGGGAGAGTGTTTTAGAAGCACCATAGGAAAATATCTCATAGTACATGCAAACCTTAATAATTTCTAATATTTTTTTTTTAGTCGATTTTTAATTTTGATGGTATTTTGATTAAATAAAAAGGGAGTCTGTAGTAATTTTAATTCAAGTAATGAATACGTGGTTTAAAGAGGAAAGGACCCGAACCCCCCACCCGACTAGTGCTAGCGAAGAAAGGCTCCCGCAGTCCTAAGTCTCTTTGAATTCTATGATGCACAAAATCTCAAATTTTCAGAACAGGCATCTCGAAATTATATTCGTGAACATTACAGAATTTGGCGCCCAACGTGGGGCACGAAAAGATGGTCGTATCTTTTTGGCTCTAAAAATATATATAAATAATGCTCGTAGATTTCATTTGTAAAAAAAAAGTTCGAGGAAATTGATATGCCTATTTGAATTTTTATCCTTAAATAGTTATCAAAGATTTTCTGGATTATTGGTAATCTGATTTTGTTTTTCGGATTGACCAACCGCTTATCATTTGATTACCTTTTTATTGATTTCAAGGACAGTAGTCAAGGAAATTTCAATGAATTTATAGCGGTTGTGAAATTATAATTTTAACTATACGGAACTTAGGAATCAGCACCTGTTAGGTTAGTTGGATTTCGTGGAATTTGCCAGTATATGAGCATTTTCTCGACCCTTACTTGACAGCAGAAGGAAAATATGCTGGTGTGTTTAGTATAGTGGAGATCTTAATTTTATGCCTGCTCCATAAACCAGTTTTGTATCCGGAGATTTTTCTATAAGTGTTTTGTACTCCTTTTTTAATGTGGTCTCATCTCGAGAAAGAAAACTTTCCGATTGATTTAGAAACTCCTCTATATATATAAAAATAGGCTTAACGTCTGTTTAGGTTTAGCTTTTTTTTTGCTCGTTATCTATCAACTGAACGAATTTTCTTTTCCTATTACTTATATCTCGCAATTGATTTTTTTTTTTTTGATTTGCGGGTTTTAGATTTCACAATGTCTCTGGAGCGTACACCACCTCCACTGACTATGCCCGCATCTTCGAAGGCTCCTATAGGAGGTGAGTCGTCGACTTGTAGTCTTTGTAATCTTTTGATGGCCGAAGGCCAAGACTGCCTCTTGATCAATGTGTGTTCTCACCCCTTTCACAGGACTTGTATCGAAGAGCATTTAGCTTCCTCATTAGATTGTCCTGTTTGTAAAAGACCTTGCCAGCTTAGCGAGTTGAGGACTTTGGATATGTCGCAGAGGTCTTTGGATGCTTCTCGTGGGGTTCTGAATGACGGGAGACCCACCCAGAGGGGTAAAGGGAGGGGGGCGATGACCAAACGTTACAAAACTCGTAGCGTGAATCGCGACTTGTTTCAAGATCTGCCACACGGTTTGGATTCGGGCTCGTGGGGTGTCAATCCTCCCACCCCGGATATTGATAGACAGGACAATCCTCATGCTAATTTTCCCACTGCTACGGATCAAAGGGCTACGGGTGCTGTTGATTACAACGAGGTTAATCGTATGATACAGATGAATCTGTCTCGCCTTCTCCGAGACCTTAATTTGTTACCGGACGCAAACCGTGCTATTGATGCGACTGATTCTCATAGGTCGGTGCAGAATCCCGATACGGATTCGACTAGGCATATTGACCGTGATGCGGTGCGTCAGGATGATCGCCCTCAGTCAACTCGCGGCCAACCCGATAATGGCATACATAATCGTTCACCTAATGCATCTGTGAACTCCCACATATCTTCTGATAAGGCTACATCCATTATACAGAGTTGGGGTTTACGATTTGATGGATCACCCAATGGGATTAGTATCGAGGAGTTTTTATACCGAGTCAGGTCATTGACCAGGGACAATTTTGATGGAGATTTCACTGTGATATTGAGGAACTTGAATACCCTATTGATTGGGAAAGCCAAAGATTGGTACTGGCGGTACCACAAGCAGACTTCTAGCTTGAATTGGGATGATTTCTGCCAGGCCATTCGGGCCCAGTACCGAGATTTCAAGACGTCTTATGACATTAGGGAGGAGATTCGAAATCGAAGGCAACGTCCCAACGAGGCATTCGATACCTTTTTCGAGGCAATTTCTGCCATTATGGATAGGTTGCCTGTCCCCATGATAGATGAAGAGCTTATTGAAATTCTGGTGAGGAATCTCCGGCCAGAAGTTCGGCAAGACTTGTTGTATGTTAGGATACATTCGATTTCTCATCTTAGACAATTGGTACAGACAAGGGAGCATTTTCTCAGTGACGAGTATGTGAGGAAGAACTTGTCGTCTCGTCCTGTTGGCGGTAATGCCATTCCAAGGAAATATGTCGCTGATATAGACCTTGCGGAGGACGGGGAAAGGCAAGATGATGCATTACCGAATGTAGACGCCCTTTACAAGACGAAAAATCTATCGAAGTGCTGGAATTGTGATGGGGTTGGCCATCACTGGCAGGATTGCCTGCAAGACAGGAATATTTTCTGCTATGGCTGCGGAGCCAAAAATGTCTACAAACCGAACTGTGTCGAATGTAAAGCCCGGAAGTCAGTCAATTCAAAAAACCCGAACGGAACGGGTCCACCAATAGATTAATCCATAGAGTGGATTCGACTTTTTCGACCCGAACTGATATTTCAACCCAGACTGATGGAAATTTACCCAGACTTGACATTGATTTTTCACCTGAGACTGATTTTACGAGCGATGATGGAAGGATCACCATATTGAGAAGACCGCGAGAGTTGGAGACATACTGCCACAAAGGTAGATCCGATGTACTCTATCCAAGACTTCCATTGCACGTTCGATATGCTCGTTATATGCAAAGACGGAATGAGATTTTTGGGATTACCTCGGAATTTCAGACGAGTCGGCGACTTCCTAAAAGGTCCACCCAACGTCTGAGATCTTTTTATAGAATACGGAGATTGTGTAAGAAACTCTTGGTTTCGGCTATAATACCCGATTCTAGGGACATGCGATATTATGCGAAAGTTTCATTTTTAGACCTTGACGAGTATGGCCTGTTGGATACTGGGGCCAGCATTAGCTGCATTGGGTCTAACCTTGCTGCTAATGATTTTTCCAGGTACTCCACATTCACGAAATGTAAGTCCTATGCTAGAACCGCAGATGGCAACACTCAACCAGTTTTTGGCTGGCTTGATGTTACTATATGTTTCAAGAATAAGTTTAGACCACTGAGGCTTTTTATTATCCCATCGATATCACAGAGGCTGATTCTAGGAATCGATTTCTGGAGGGCATTCGATTTGATACCCGATATCGTTGGTTCTGTTGATATGTTAGCATCGGATAGTTTTTCGAAGGCTCTGTCGGATTTCAAGCCATTTCTTAACGAAAACGGAACGGATACAGACCCCATGCCAGGTGATCAGGACCTATTTCCTTTGTCTGATGCCGAGAAGGAACATTTGAAGTCGGTTATAGGAATGTTTCCCGATTTCGAAACCCAGGGCTTGGGTAGAACATCTCTGATACGACACAAAATTGATGTGGGAGATGCTTCTCCAGTCAAACAGAGGTTCTATCCCGTATCGCCCGCGGTCGAGAAGTTAATGTTTGAGGAGATAGACCGGATGCTCAAACTGGGAGTGATTGAACCTTCAACCTCAGCTTGGAGCTCTCCAATGCGACTAGTTGTTAAACCGAATAAGGTCAGGTTATGCTTGGACGCAAGGAGGTTGAACTCCGTTACGAAAAAGGACGCATACCCTTTGCCTAATATCGAAGGAATTTTCGCGCGATTGCCGAAGGCGAATCTAATTTCAAAATTAGATTTGAAGGACGCCTTCTGGCAGATTAGCCTAGACAACACATCGAAGCATTTAACGGCTTTTACAGTCCCGGGAAGGCCACTGTATCAGTTTGTGGTAATGCCTTTCGGGCTCTGTAATGCCCCTCAAACGATGTGTAGGCTAATGGACGAGATTATCCCTCCTGACTTGCGCCACTGTGTATTTGGGTATTTGGACGATCTCGTCATCGTGTCTGAAGATTTCCCTTCGCATATTGACGTCCTGGTAAGAATAGCTTCCCGTTTCAGAAAGGCTAATCTTACTTTGAATGTGCCCAAGAGTAGGTTCTGCGTGACAAAGGTCGGCTATCTGGGGTACGTTATCGGCAACGGGGGTATCACCACGGACCCGGAGAAAGTGCTGGCAATAACCAATTGGCCGGTTCCGAAGAACCTACGGCAAGTCCGTGGATTCTTAGGACTTACCGGTTGGTACAGGCGATTTGTTCAGAATTTTTCTAGTGAGACATTTCCGATTACGGAAGTTCTCAAGAGCAAGAAGAAGTTTGTCTGGACTTCGGAGGCACAGACGGCTTTTGAAAGGCTTAAAAGAATTCTGACTACCGCCCCGGTTCTATCGAATCCCGATTTCAGTAAAAAGTTTTACCTCCACTGCGACGCGAGTGATTTTGGCATTGGCGCAGTCCTCGTGCAGTTGGACGAGAACGGACAGGAGAGGCCTATTGCTTTCATGAGCAAGAAGCTTTCAACGGCCCAGCGTAACTATAGCGTTACCGAACGCGAATGCTTGGCTGCCGTTGAAGCGATTCGGAAGTTTAGGTGCTACCTGGAACTCCAGGAGTTCGAGGTAGTCACAGATCATTCCAGCCTCTTGTGGCTGATGCGTCAACCTGACTTGAGTGGCAGACTGGCCCGTTGGGTATTCAAACTCCAGCCATACAAATTCAGCATCAGCCATAGGAAGGGGAAGGATCATGTGGTTCCTGACGCGTTATCCAGGATTCCATACGAGGAGGTTGCTAGCATCGACATAGTGGCACCAGAGATCGACTTGGGTTCTCCGCATTTTAAGGACGAGGACTATAAGGATTTGATAATAAAGGTCGAGCAGAATCAGGCAAAGTTTCCCGATATTCGTGTGGTCGATAATTACGTATATTATAGGACCGAGCACTACTCAGGAGTGGAGGGGCAGGAACAACAGGCTTGGAAGCTCTGGATTCCGTATCGGTTGCGTAATGATGTTATGTCAAGGGCCCACGATTGTGTGACGGTACATGGCGGAATGGCCAAGACGCTTGACTTGGTGAAGAGAAATTTCTATTGGCCTGGAATGGTACGGGATATTAGGGACTATGTCAGGCATTGTGAGGTTTGTAAGACGACCAAGTCACCTAATACGGTGATGAAACCTCCCATGGTGAATCAGGTAGTGTCCGTTCGTCCATTCCAGCGCTTATATATAGACCTTCTGGGTCCTTATCCGAGAAGTAAATCGGGGTACATAGGCATTTTGATAGTTCTTGACCATTTGAGCAAATATCATTGGCTATGTCCTCTACGGAAATTCACGTCGGCGGCTATTAAAGACTACCTTCTGTCACACATTTTCCACATGTATGGCATTCCAGAGACCATAGTTAGTGATAATGGTAGTCAGTTCAAAGCTAATGACTTGAATGCCTTTTTCACTAGCTATGGTATCAATCACCTCTATACGGCGTTATATTCTCCGCAGGCGAACGCCTCGGAGAGGGTTAACCGCTCCCTTATTGCCGGCATTAGAACATTCCTTAGGAACGACCATAAGGAATGGGACCAGAACCTTAGCGCTATTAGTTGCGCCTTGCGCAACTCGATCCACCAATCGATCAATTGCACGCCTTATCACGCCCTATTCGGCTTCGATATGGTGACACATGGGTCCACATATAAGTTGCTTAGGAACCTGGACATGCTTAATGAACCCACGTCCACTTTATGCCGTGATGATCAATTACAGCTGATAAGGACTGACCTTCAGAAGAGGATTAAGGAGGCCTTTAAGAGGAATCAACAGCAGTACAATCTGCGGACGAGGCCAGCGTCTTTTGAGGTAGGGCAAGTCGTTTTCAGACGAAACTTTACTCAGAGCAGTTTTGAAAAGAATTTTAATTCAAAGCTTGCACCTCTTTTCGTCAAGGCGAAAGTTCGCGAAAGGCTTGGAAGTCACTATTATCTATTGGAGGATATCGATGGTAAATTGGTTGGTACCTTCCATGCCAAGGATATCAAATTGTAAACGTCTTGTTTTCCCGTTTATTTACCGTCGATAATTCTCGTAAATAACCCGGTTTTGTAACGACGTTTCTGAAGTTTTTAGTAAGAGGATTTTAATTGAGACAGAGGGTCTTTTAGTAAATTGGTTTCCTGTTCTCTGTGGTATGGAGGGAAAAAGGGCAATATTTAATTTGACAACCATGATTGCTACATACTTTTGCCCCACAGTGTGCACTTGCAGATATTGTCTATGTTGGACGCATAACAAGAAATCGATATTAGCAGGCCTATTTCATTATTATGCTTTACACTTGCTGGATACTACAGATAGTTATGTACATACATATCTCTGCTCTTCTTTAATGCTCTCCTTGAAGTTTGGCTTTGTCTCTGCCTTCGCCTCTGCTGTTGCCTCTGTCTACATTTGTTTCAATATCATCTTCTGTCTACCTTTTTTTTTCTTTTGCGGAACCAGTCTTTTCTATTGAGCCCATTTGAATGAATATTTCCAACAAACAGATTGGTTTACATTGTTTGGACAAATCAGAAGAATAGTTTCTTCTCATATTTTGCGAAAATCATATTTTTAGACAATTGTGTTAAATTACAGTTTCCTTTATAGAAATAATCGAATTCGATTAGTTGATGTTTAAAGTTTCAAAGTCACCGGTTATTTTTTTTGTTTTGTGTACGGGATAAATTTCGGCAAAGCGGTACCGTACTTAGTACAATTAAAAGAAGCCATTTTGAATTTCCGGAAAAAGTGAGGTGTCGTAGGTTTCCTAAAGGAATTTTGCATACAAATAATTCTATTTTGTTCGAGTCCTCAAAGTGAACATAACTAGCTGGAAATTCTGCCTCTGAATTGAGGAAAAAGTGTAGTGATCCAAGTGACATACAAATATATATTTTATTTTGTGACTCCGCCTCTTTCTATAGCCTTTTAGGCTAACGTGAGGAATTGAAACGAGAGAAACGTATACTCCTATATTTTTGTTCAGAAGGTAATTGAAATTTGGCAACGTTGCCTAGATTTGATGTGCGATATTAAGACAAGTGAAAATTTTTTAATAGGCCCATTGCAAAAACGGTGACACGTGACTGCCTTGGATTAAGGCACCGACAAAGTGGACTGTTGAAGTGGTAGTTTCGTCCAGACGGTGCAATACTTTACCCAGGTCGCGGCTACCCACAGGGCAGTGGCGGCTTGGGGATTTTTTTTAAGGAAAGCTAGAAATTTTGGTGACTACCTGCTTTTCATCTACAAGAAGTATCACCTTTGACACCATAACCTAATCAATGTACCGTTTTACTTCGTACTGATTGCCCCAGAAAACCACGTGCATTTTTGCTAAAGATGTCGGAAGCCACAATTTTTCTGCCCAATTAAAGTCATCACCGAGGTTTCATTTTAATGTGCCAAACATCAGAGGAACTATGCATCTAATATGTTCATAATAATACATTTTCCCGAAACCGTCAAATTTATATCCACTCAATCCGATGTCACTTTAACCTGCTTTGTCACCCCAAAATCGACCAACCAAGAAGTTTTGGGAAGAATAAATTCGATAAAATGTCATTAAAACCCATATTGTCGAAGTGCATTTAGAAGAAAGAATACCACTTGGTGAAATTTCATAACTCTTCGTTAGTCAATTCGCAGCTTGGATAGGCACATATCTCCTGCCTGGATTAAAGCACACGTTTCTTCCAATATACCTACAATTTACGTAACTATGAAATAAGTTTATTAAAATATTTTTTTTATATTTTTAATTATGTCTTGTTATGCTAACTAAAGATTAATTTTTCTCATAGACATGATAAGGCTTTTGTGATAATTTGCCATTTTTCAAAATTTAAATCAATGCAAGATATATCACCCCATTCTTGAACCCCCTTTTTCATATACAGAAAGAAATTGCAACAACAAAACACCATCGACACCGTGGAGGCCTTCATGATATCATGGATTTTTGGTGCTGAGATTATCGTCCATTTTTAAAAAAAAAAAAAAGTAAGTAAGAAAGAAAATATGTAAAACCTTTCTTTTAATTCCCCAATCACTTGCATCGATTTACTTTTCTCTGCTTAGCCTATGAAGTTTAAGTAAGAGAGATAGAGAGAGAGCAACATGATGATCATTAGCTGGTCTGTGGATCATATCTGAGAGAATGTAATGGATGATGAACATCATTTTGCGCTGCCTTTATTTTGTTTTCATGTCTAACATCCACAATAAGCTCAGCTTTGTTTTTTTTGAAGTCTATCACCCACAATTATTTTTTTTGTTTTGCATATCTTGTCTCTAGACATTTTTTTTTTTCTCTTCAGTTTGATCAAAGCAATTATTGAAAATTGATTTTTTAACCCCTTGAGGGCTACTTTAACATATCTAGATTTAAACTCATAAAATCACTGTTTTATAATGTAGTATTTCTGAAATACGTAATATGACAGGTTATTTACTATAAGGCAAGAGATAAAATTTTCTTTTTTTTTTCATGAATTTGATTGAACTAATAATTATCACTTTAGCGGTAGATTTTATTAGAATTTAAGAACCTTATTTTTTTTTATTATGAAAATTTATAATGCCCTGAATAAATTTGTTGTTGGATCTAATATGATGTGGTAAACTGGTTCAGATGTTTTCTTTTCGAGAGATGAGATCGTAAAAAGGAGTCACATAGGCAAAATTAGGGGTTCTTTATGAAAATGTCGTGCTCTAAAGAACGTAGGTTGGCGTGGGTTGTGAAGCACTTTCTCCCAACAAGACCTGGGAGAGTGTTTTAGAAGCACCATAGGAAAATATCTCATAGTACATGCAAACCTTAATAATTTCTAATATTTTTTTTTTAGTCGATTTTTAATTTTGATGGTATTTTGATTAAATAAAAAGGGAGTCTGTAGTAATTTTAATTCAAGTAATGAATACGTGGTTTAAAGAGGAAAGGACCCGAACCCCCCACCCGACTAGTGCTAGCGAAGAAAGGCTCCCGCAGTCCTAAGTCTCTTTGAATTCTATGATGCACAAAATCTCAAATTTTCAGAACAGGCATCTCGAAATTATATTCGTGAACATTACACAGCCACGTTCGCTCTTTCGTTGTTCATTCATTCATTCAAAATTTCTTGTGGCTTAACGCATTTTATTGGTAAATATTCTTCAGTGGATTTATTTGCCAGCTAGCTAAAAATATGTTTCCCCTAAAGGGAAAACGTTAAAGGAAACTGAAAATGATTTGCAATGGGGAGGAGTATAGGAAAATGATGAAAAGTGTTTTCCTTTTGGGGTTTTTGTATATTTGGCAATAGTAAATTGATATGAATGTTTTTTTTTTTGAGCGATGTCAATTGTGCACAAGCAGTGAGATTAAAGACTAGAGGGCGAATAGCGTTTAGAAAGCCAGAATTTTATTTTATTTTCATTAATTTATTAAATCTACCATACAAAAACAAAATTCCTTAGAGACTGGAACTTAAAATTATAATTCTTAAATCATTGGATTCGGTGCGGAGTTTCTATGCTCCGAATCCAATGATCGTGAATGGGGGAAAGCTAGTCAGATACGACGAGTACCGGAAAAATAAAATATGCGGGGCCAACCAAACAGTTAGCACAAGCAGGAGGTGTCCCGCTTGGTTCACCCGGTCGGCAGCAGATGAGCAAAAGGAATGACCAACGATGGCGGAGCAGATCTTCAAAAGATTTACAATAAAACAAGTAAAAGCGTGCTAAGTTCGGCCGGGCCGAATCTTATAAACCCTCCACCATGGATAGCATTTGTCGAGTTCTTTTCCCCTCATCTCTTCTTAGGCAAAAAAGGATATAAGAAAAGATTTGCTCTGTTATTAGAGCGATATCAAGATAGGGTCTGGTTTAGACCACAATTAAATTATATGTTGGAGACCTGTGTAAAATGTCAGCAAATTCGAATAAGAATTGCGCCCTTTGTGGGCTCAAGAAGTAAAATAGAGAGATCGATTTAAAATGGGAGCTGTATCGGCCTATAGACCAATTCAGACCATAATAAACACATTTGTTAATGGTCATGAGAGAATCCGTCGTACAAAATTTCAGACAAATCGGATAATAATTGCGACCTCTAGAGGCTCAAGAAGTCAAGATCCCAGATCGGTTTATATGACAGCTATATCAGGTTATGAACCGACTTGTACTTTATTTGACATAGTTGTTGAAAGTAACAATAAAAAACGTTTTGCGAAATTTCAGCCAAATCGGATAGAAATTGAGCCCTCTAGAAGCTCAAGAAGTCAAGTCCCCAGATCTGTTTATATGACAGCTATATCAGGTTATGAACCGATTTGAACCATACTTGGCACACTTGTTGGATATCATATCAAAATACTTTTTGCAAAATTACATTCAAATCGGATAAGAATTGCGCACTCTAGAGACTCAAGAAGTCAAGACCCAAGATCGGTTTATATGACAGCTATATCAGGTTATGGACCGATTTGAACCATATTTGGCACACTTATTGAATATCGTAGCAAAACATGTCGTGCAAAATTTCATTCCAATCGGGTAAGAATTGCGCACTCTAGAGGCTCAGAAAGTCAAGACCCAAGATCGGTTTATATGGCAGCTATATCAAAACATGGACCGATATGGACCATTTACAATATCAACCGACTTACACTAATAAGAAGTATTTGTGCAAAATTTCAAGTGGCTAGCTTTACTCCTTCGGAAGTTAGCGTGCTTTCGACAGACAGACGGACGGACATGGATAGATCGACATAAAATGTCGCGACGATCAAGAATATGGGGTTTCAGACGAATATTTCGAGTAGTTACAAACAGAATGACGACATTAGTATACCCCCCATCCTATGGTGGATACAAATGGTGACAGAAATATCAACAAGATATAGTGGAACTGACATCCCTCGGATGACGACTTATGGATTCAAAACCCTGTTTATGATTGGAACATGAAATGTCAGAACCCTCTCAGAATCATCAAACTACAACCTAGACATCCTCGGTTTAAATGAAGTACACCCAGAGGAATAAGTTTGCTGATATCAGCAAGCACTGTCTGCTGGCTTTTATTTGTTATACCCACCACCGAAGGATGGGGGTATATTCATTTTGTCATTCCGTTTGCAACACATCGAAATATCCATTTCCGACCCTATAAAGTATATATATTCTTGATCAGCGTAAAAATCTAAGACGATCTAGACATGTCCGTCCGTCTGTCCGTCTGTCTGTTGAAATCACGCTACAGTCTTTAAAAATAGAGATATTGAGCTGAAATTTTGCACAGGTTCTTTTTTTGTCCATAAGCAGGTTAAGTTCGAAGATGGGCAATATCGGACTATATCTTCATATAGCCCCCATATAGACCGATCCGCCGATTTAGGGTCTTAGGCCCATAAAAGCCACATTTATTATTCGATTTTGATGAAATTTGCGACAGTGAGTTGTATTAGGCCCCTGGACATCCTTCGTCAATTTGGACCAGATCGGTCCAAATTTGGATATAGCTGCCATATAGACCGATCATCCGATTTAGGGTCTTAGGCCCATAAAAGCCACATTTATTATCCGATTTTTCTGAAATTTGGGACAGTAAGTTGTGTTAGGCCCTTCGACATCCTTTGTCAATTTCGCTCAGATCGGTCCAGATTTGGATATAGCTGCCATATAGACCGATCTCTCGGTTTTAGGTTTTGGGCCCATAAAAGCCACATTTATTATCCGATTTTGATGAAATTTGGGACAGTGAGTTGTGTTAGCCCTCTGAACATCCTTCGTCAATTTGGACCAGATCAGTCCAAATTTGGATATAGCTGCCATATAGACCGATCCTCCGATTTATGGTCTTAGGCCCATAAAAGCCACATTTATTATCCGATTTTGCTGAAATTCGGGACAGTGAGTTGCCATAAGCTCCTCAACATCCTTCGTCAATTTGGTTCAGATCGGTCCAGATTTGGATATAGCTGCCATATAGACCGATTCTCCGATTTAGGGTCTTAGGCCCATAAAAGCCACATTTATTATCCGACTTTGCTGAAATTTGGGACAGTAGATGGTGTTAAGATCTTTGATATCCCTCATTAATTTGGTGCAGATCGGTCCAGTTTTGGATATAGCTGCCATATAGACCGATCCCTCGATTTCAGTTTTTGGGCCCATTAAATGGTCATTTATTGTTCGATGTCGCCGAAATTTGGGACAGTAAGTTAAGCCCTCGACATAATCCTTCAATATGCCACAGATCGGTTAAGATTTGGATATAGCTGCCATATAGACCGATCTCTCGATATAAGGTTTTGGGTCCATAAAAGGCGCATATATTGTCCGATTTCGCCGAAATTTGGGACAGTGAGTTGAGTTAGGCCCTTCAAAATTTTTCTGAAACTTGGGCTAAATCGGTTTAGATTTGGATATAGCTGCCATATAGACCGATATCTCGATTTAAAGTTTTGGCCCCATAAAAGGCGCATTTATAATCCGATTTCACTGAAATTTGACACAGTGACTTATGTAAGGCTTTTCGAAATCCGTGTCATATGTAGCTCAGATCGGTTTATTTTTAGATAAAGCTACTAAAAAGACCAATATTTTGTTATACACAATTGAACAATGACTTGTAGTTATAAGTATTTGGTCAAAATTGGAACATATTTTGATATAACTGCTATGGGACAAAAGGTATACAATTTTCACCGGATTTTGATGAAAGGTGGTTTACGTATATTTCCGAGGTGGTGGGTATCCAAAGTTCGGCCCGGCCGAACTTAACGCCTTTTTACTTGTTTTCTTTAAACTTATTTTAGAAAATTCGGCATAAATAATATGTATTTCGTATTAAAATCATAAAAAAATCAAAGTGTTTTTTTATACCCTCCACCATAAGATGGGGGGTATACTAATTTCGTCATTCTGTTTGTAACTACTCGAAATATTCGTCTGAGACCCCATAAAGTATATATATTCTTGATCGTCGCGAAATTTTATGTAAATCTAGCCATGTCCGTCCGTCTGTCCGTCCGTCCGTCCGTCCGTCCGTCTGTCTGTCGAAAGCACGCTAACTTCCGAAGGAGTAAAGCTAGCCGCTTGAAATTTTGCACAAATACTTCTTATTAGTGTAGGTCGGTTGGTATTGTAAATGGGCCGTATCGATCCATGTTTTGATATAGCTGCCATATAAACCGATCTTGGGTCTTGACTTCTTGAGCCTGTAGAGTGCGCAATTCTTATCCGATTGGAATGAAATTTTGCACGACGTGTTTTGTTATGATATCCAACAACTGTGCCAAGTATAGTTCAAATCGGTCCATAACATGATATAGCTGCCATATAAACAGATCTTGGGTCTTGACTTCTTGAGCCTCTAGAGTGCGCAATTCTTATCCGATTTGAATGAAATTTTGCACGACGTATTTTGTTATGATATCCAACAATTGTGCCAAGTATGGTTCAAATCGGTCTATACCTGATATAGCTGCCATATAAACCGATCTTGGGTCTTGACTTCTTGAGCCTCTAGAGTGCGCAATTCTTATCCGATTTGAATGAATTTTTGCACGAAGTATTTCGTTATGATATTCAACAACTGTGCCAAGTATAGTTGAAATCGGTCTATAACCTGATATAGCTGTCATATAAACAGATCTTGGGATTTGACTTCTTGAGCTTCTAGAGGGCGCAATTCCTATCCGATTTGGCTAAAATTTTGTATGACATATTTTATTTTTACTTTCAACAACTGTGTCAAATAAGGTTCAAATCGGTTCATAACCTGATATAGCTGCCATATAAACCGATCTGGGATCTTGACTTCTTGACCCCTAGAGGTCGCAATTATTATCCGATATGCCTGAAATTTTGTACGATGGATCCTCTCATGACCATCAACAAACGTGTTTATTATGGTCTGAATCAGTCTATAGCCCGATACAGATCCCATATAAATCGTTCTCTCTATTTTACTTCGTGAGCCCCAATGGTCGCAATTTTTATACGAATTGGCTGAAATTTTACACAGGTCTCCAACATATAATTTAATTGTGGTCCGAACCGGACCATATCTTGAAATCGTTTTAATAGCAGAGCAACTCTTTTCTTATATCCTTTTTTGCCTAAGAAGAGATGCCGGGAAAAAAAAACTCGACAAATGCGATCCATGGTGGAGGGTATATAAGATTCGGCCCGGCCGAACTTAGCACGCTTTTACTTGTTTTTATTTAATTTACGGAGACACTTATTACTGGGCAGTAATATTTATTGAGTAATTTCATCATAAGGAAGATTGATGTCGGTAGGCTAGAAGATGCATGCAAGACCACCAAACATGACATAATGAGTTTAAACCTCAGCGGCGGCAAAATTATTAAAATTTCTTTTTAATGGTAATAGTAGAGAGAGTGGCACAGAAAACCCCAAGTGCAGCAGTAATCGAACAAGATCAAGCAAAGCAAGCCGAAACAAGTAAAAGCGTGCTAAGTTCAGCCTGGCCGAATTTTGGGAACCCACCGCCATGGATTCTGCTAAAAATGTATACAAACTAAATTTAGTTGAAGGGCCTAATTTTATTATACATACCAAACTTCTGTCAAACCAGCAAAATTAAAGCTTCTAATTAAATCCGAACAAGAATAATCGAGAGACCGGAAGCTATATCAGGTTATAGACCGATTTGAAACGTACTTAACACAGTTGTTAGAAGTCACAAGGGAACACTATGTGCAAAATTTAAGCCAAATTGGATGAAAATTGTGGCTTGCAGGGGCTCAAGAAGTCAAATGGGGAGCTCAGTTCATATGGGAGCTATACGAGGTTATTGATCGATTTGGACCGTACTAAACACAGATGTTGAAAGTCATAACAGAATTCCACGCGCAAAATGTCAGCCAAATCGGACAAAAATTGCGGCTTCCAGGGGCTCAAGAAGGGAGATCGGTTTATATGGAAGCTATATCCAAATCCAAACCGATATGGCCAATTTGCAATACCCAATGACCTACGTCAATATTAAGCATCTGTGTAAAATTTCAAGCGGCTAGCTATACGCGTTCGACCGCAGTCGTGATTTCGAATCAGAGTTTCTAGACGATTAAGAATATATTGGGTTGCCCAAAAAGTAATTGCGGATTTTTTAAAAGAAAGTAAATGCTTTTTTAATAATACTCCGCTGTTACTTTTAGCTTACTTTAGAAAAAAAAGTGTAAAAAAAGTATATTTGATTAAAGTTCATTCTAAGTTTTATTAAAAATGCATTTACTTTCTTTTAAAAAAATCCGCAATTACTTTTTGGGCAACCCAATATATGCTTTATGGTGTCCTAGATCACTATTTCGAGGTTTTAAAACGGAATAGCGAAGTTAGTATTCCCACATCCTACGGTGGAGGGTATAAAAATGGAAAGGCCCCAAGCTGGAATAGAAAAAAAGTAATATAAAACAATTAAAAAGGCGTTAAGTTCGGCCTGGCCTAACTTTGGATACCCATCACCTTCACCATTTCAACTATATTTTAAAAAGGTACTAGCTGGGCCAAACTTGGCACGGACGTCGAGTGGTCTAATAAATACAATTCCCTAATCAAGTTGTTAAAACAGAATATTGGTCAATATGGCAGCAATATCAAAATTTAGATCGATCTGAACCACATATAGCCGGATGCCGATAAGCCTAACATAGGTCACTATGCTAAAATTCAGCGAAATCGGATAATAAGTGCGCCTTTTATGGGCCAAAGAACTTAAAACGGGAGATAGCTCTAAATGGCAGCTAAAAGTGGTGGTGGGTATCCAAAGTTCGGCCCGAGGTGGTGGGTATCCAAAGTTCGGCCCAAGGTGGAGGGTATCCAAAGTTCGGCCCGGACGAACTTTATGCCATTTTACCTGTTTATTATACCCTCCACCATAAGATGGGGGGTATACTAATTTCGTCATTCTGTTTGTTACTACTCGAAATATTCGTCTGGGACCCCATAAAGTATATATATTCTTGAAAGTCGTGAAATTTTATGTCGATCTAGTCATGTCCGTCCGTCCGTCCATCTGTCTTTCGAAAGCACGCTAACTTCCGAAGGAGCAAAGCTAGCCGCTTGAAATTTCGCACAAATACTTCTTACTTGTGTAGGTCGGTATTGGTATTGGTATTGTAAATGGGCCATATCGGTCCATGTTTTGATATAGCTGCCATATAAACCGATCTTGGGTCTTGATTTCTTGAGCCTCTAGAGTGCGCAATTCTTATCCGATTTGAATGAAATTTTGCACGACGTATTTTGTTATGATATCCAACAATTGTGCTAAGTATGGTTCAAATCGGTCCATAACCTGATATAGCTGCCACATAATCCGATCTTGGGTCTTGACTTCTTGAGCCTCTAGAGTGCGCAATTCTTATCCGATTGGAACGAAATTTTGCATGACGTGGTTTGGTATGATATCCAACAATTGTGCCAAGTATGGTTAAAATCGGTTCATAATCTGGTATAGCTGTCATATAAACCGATCTTGGGTCTTGACTTCTTGAGCCTCTAGAGGGCGCAATTCTTATCCGATTTGAATGAAATTTTGCACGACGTATTTTGTTATGATATCCAACAATTGTGCTAAGTATGGTTCAAATCGGTCCATAACCTGATATAGCTGCCACATAATCCGATCTTGGGTCTTGACTTCTTGAACCTCTAGAAGGCGCAATTCTTATCCGATTGGAACGAAATTTTGCATGACGTGGTTTGGTATGATATCCAACAATTGTGCCAAGTATGGTTAAAATCGGTTCATAATCTGGTATAGCTGTCATATAAACCGATCTTGGGTCTTGACTTCTTGAGCCTCTAGAGGGCGCAATTATCGTCCGATTTAACTAAAATTTTGCACGTAGTGTTTTGATATTACTTTTAACAACTGTGCTAAGTATGATTCAAATCGGTTCATAATCTGGTATAGCTGTCATATAAACCGATCATGGATCTTGACTTCTTGAGCCAAGTGATGGCGCAATTCTCATCCGATTTGGCTGAAATTTTGCATGAGGTGTTTTGTTATGACTTCCAATAACTGTGTTAAGTATGGCGTAAATCGATATAGAACCTGATATAGCTGCCATATAAACCGATCTGGGATCTTGACTTCTCGAACCTCTAGAGGGCGCAATTCTCATCCGATTTGGCTGAAATTTTGTACAAGGCCTTCTCTCATGACCTTCAATATAAAGGGTGATTTTTTTGAGGTTAGGATTTTCATGCATTAGTATTTGACAGATCACGTGGGATTTCAGACATGGTGTCAAAGAGAAAGATGCTCAGTATGCTTTGACATTTCATCATGAATAGACTTACTAACGAGCAACGCATGCAAATCATTTTCAGTGAATGGGCCCTAGAAAAGTTGGCAGAAAATCCGTTTTTTTATCGACAAATTTTGTTCAGCGATGAGGCTCATTTCTGGTTGAATGGCTACGTAAATAAGCAAAATTGCCGCATTTGGAGTGAAGAGCAACCAGAAGCCGTTCAAGAACTGCCCATGCATCCCGAAAAATGCACTGTTTGGTGTGGTTTGTACGCTGGTGGAATCATTGGACCGTATTTTTTCAAAGATGCTGTTGGACGCAACGTTACGGTGAATGAACACATTTCGAACCGAACACTGATTTTGGTAATAAAATTCAATGATTTGCAAGCGTTGCTCGTTAGTAAGTCTATTCATGATGAAATGTCAAAGCATACTGAGCATCTTTCTCTTTGACACCATGTCTGAAATCCCACGTGATCTGTCAAATACTAATGCATGAAAATCCTAACCTCAAAAAAATCAAATCATCACTAGACATTTACGTGTCTAGTATGGTCTGAATCGATCAATAGGTTGATACAGCTCCCATATAAACCTATCTCTCGATTTTGCTTCTTGAGCCCTTACAAGGCGTAATTCTTATCCGAATGAACTGAAATATTACACAATGACTTCTACAATGTCAATCAGCATTCAATTATGGTCCGAATCGGACTATAACTTGATATAGCTCCAATAGGATAACAGTTCTTATTCAATATTCTATGTTTGTCTAAAAAGAGATACCGCGCATAGAACTCGACAAATGCGATCAATGGTGGAGGGTATATAAGATTCGGCCCGGCCGAACTTAGCACGCTCTTACTTGTTTATATATTATTTTTAAGCAAATTATTGTAACATCTTTACTGTCTGTGCATGGTTAAAACCCCGTCTTAGTTTTAAATGCATTCAAATAGAATCTAATTTGTATGGCAATACCAGTGCTTATAGCAATCTTCACCTCCAAGAGAGCAAAGGAAAAAAAGAGCACAGCTATCACTTTAACATCATCGTTGTCATAAATTTTACACCAATCCCAGCATAAAAAAGGTTCTAGCACACAAATTTGGTGTCTGCATTTGGTGGTGCAATAAAAAATTAAAATGATTGCCATTTTCCTCCTCCCTTATGGTCCTTTGTTACCAGGCACAAAGGAATTCACGAGAGAAACTGATACAAACGAGCAAATAACGCGCATTATTGCACATTTTAGCACTTAATAAATCTTGTAGCACCCGAGACTATGGCAAATGCCGGGGAAGATATAAAAGCTGCGAAAGGGAACTCCAAAATATTTATCTTAAACAAGCTTCCAGCAAAAAGTGTGTTCCTTCTCTTGCTACTAAAACGAGGCATTGCAAGGACGTTCTGCAATGCCTTGTCTTGGAATATGATAATCAGTATTCCCCAATGTGTAGACATAAAAAGCGCACCGCATTTTCTATTATAATAATAATACAAGGAGACCGAAAACAACAACAACAGCAACCACCATAATTGCACCATAGCCTGGGAAAAAGCCCCAAATGCTATGATAACGTGTACCAAAATGCCTCTCACTCGTCCCTTAGGAATAAGATGAGCAGCATTTTGGTGGAAAGATATTGTGGTGTCTATACGGATTATCATTTTGCAAAATTCGCACAATTGCACCCAAATGAAATTGTTTTCCTGTTCCCTTGGTCTTACCTATCGCCAATCCTATGGATTGAAGGAAGTAGTATGCACCAAAGATTTTGGAGTTTGGATTGATTGGGGTGCTTAAGATAGTGAAAGGATATGTGTGTTTTAATATTTTATTTGATGTAAAATGAAGGCATTTATATTCTCTCTAGGTGTTAAAGATTGCTAAAAAATAGGGAATATCAAGCACCTTACAAATTGTGGCATCGAAAATCTAATTTTAATATATTTTCATCAAAGAAAAGGCAGTTTTAGATTTTTTTTTTTTTTTGGGTATAGTCCTAGTACTCTTTTAACTGGAAAGTTTTAAACCCCTTTTGTTAGGATGATATTTTCCGAAGTTAAAAAATTTTGGAAAATGTTTTTTTTGCAGTTTCCCTTGCTAAAGCGAGGTTTTAGCAGCCTTTCCTTTGTCAAAAGGCGGTTTTAGTACTCTTTCTTTTGAGAATGGGAAGTGTAAGTAACCTTTCCCTACAAAAAGCAGTACCCATTCTCCCTCGAGAGGGCAGCCTAAGTAACTTATCCTTTTAGTATAATTTCCCTAGAAAGAATTTGTGTACCCTTTTCCTTGCTAGACATAGGTCTAGTACCCTTTTCCTTAAGAAAGGCAGTTTAAGGACAGTTTTCCCTACAAAAGAATAGTTTCAGAAATCTTTTCCTTGAAATGGTTACTAAAAGAGAAGGTATTTTGTTAAAGTATCGTTTTTATTGAAAGGATAGTTTTAGAACCACACTCCTTCGAGGAAATGTGCTTTTAGTACCTCTTTCTTCGAGAAGGTTAGTTTTGATACCCCTTATTTCGAGAGAGGATAATTTTAGTACCCCTTCTTTGGAGTAAGGGTGATTTTTTTTTTAAATATTTTTACCTTTAGTTTACTACCCCTATTTTTCTCGAAAAAGTGTAGTTTTAGTACCCTTTCTAATTTAGTACCCTTTCTATTTTAATACCCTTTCTATTTTAGTACCCTTTCTATTTTAGTACCCTTTTCCTTCAAAATTGTGTGGTTTTAGTGTATGTAAAGGGATTGTTAATCATCTTTCCGCGAAAATGAAACGAAAAATGATATTTTAAGCACCCTTTCCAACTTGAAGCGATATGTCTAGTTCGCTTTCGCTAGGGAAAAAGTAGGTTTAGTAGTCTTTCCTAAGAAAAAAAGTATTTTTTAGTATTTTTCCTTAGGGAAAAGTAATTTTTACCTCTATTTCCTTATAGAAACAAGTAAAAAGTCGTTAAGTTCGGCCGAGCCGAACTTTGGATACCCACCACATCCGGTATATATGTAAACCACCTTTCATCAAAATTCGGTGAAAATTTCATACTTTATGTCCCATATCAGTTATATCAAAATAGGTTCCGATTTGGACCAAATACTAATAAGTATACTACCTAAATCTAAAAACAAGTAAAAGCATGCTAAGTTCGGCCGGGCCGAATCTTATATACCCTCCACCATGGATCGCATTTGTCGAGTTCTTTTCCCGGCATCTCTTCTTAGGCAAAACAGGATATAAGAAAAGATTTGCTCTGCTATTAAAACGATATCAAGATATGGTCCGGTTTGGACCACAATTAAATTATACAGGGTGGCTGATGAAAGCCGCTACCAAAAAAAAATGTAATAACTTTTTTTCTATTTAATAATAATAATTTAATAATTAATTTAATTAATTAATTAATTAATTTAATTAATAATAATTTAATAATTAATTTAATAATTTAATTTAACATGAATAAAAGAAAAATGTATTCCATACACCGAAAAAAAAATGTAGCAATATTCATCATTGTAGCAATATTCATCAGCCACCCTGTATGTTGGAGACCTGTGTAAAATGTCAGCCAATTCGAATAAGAATTGCGCTCTTTGTGAGCTCAAAAAGTAAAATAGAGAGATCGATTTATATGGGAGGTGTATCGGGCTATGGACCGACTCAGACCATAATAAACACGTATGTTGATGGTCATGAAATCCGTCGTACAAAATTTCAGGCAAATCGGATAATAATTGCGACCTCTAGAGGCTCAAGAAGTCAAGATCCCAGATCGGTTTATATGGCAGCTATATCAGGGTTATGAACCGACTTGTACTTTATTTGACATAGTTGTTGAAAGTAACAATAAACAAGTAAAAGCGTGCTAAGTTCGGCCGGGCCGAATCTTATATACCCTCCACCATGGATCGCATTTGTCGAGTTGTTTTCCCGTCATCTCCTCTTAGGCAAAAAAGGATATAAGAAAAGATTTGCTCTGCTATTAGAGCGATATCAAGATATGCTCCGGTTTGGACCACAATTAAATTATATGCTGGAGACCTGTGTAAAATGTTAGCCAATTCGAGTAAGAATTGCGCCCTTTGGGGGCTCAAGAAGTAAAATAGAGAGATCGATTTATATGGGAGCTGTATCGCGCTATAAACAGATTCAGACCATACTAAACACGTATGTTGATGGTAAAGAGAGGATCCGTAGTACATAATTTCAGGCAAATCGGATAATAATTACGACCTCTAGAGGCTCAAGAAGTCAAGATCCCAGATCGGTTTATATGTCAGCTATATCAGCATAGGGACCGATTTAAACCATACTTAGCACAGTTGTTAGATATAATAACAAAATACGTTGTGCAAAATTTCATTCCAATCGGATAAGAATTGCGCACGCTAGAGGCTCAAGAAGTCAAGACCCACGATCGGTTTATATGGCAGCTATATCAGGTTATGGACCGATTTGAACTATACTTGGCACAGTTGTTGGATATCATAGCAAAACACGTCGTGCAAAATTTCATTCCAATCGGAAAAGAATTGCGCACTCTAGAGGCTCAAGAAGTCAAGACCCAAGGTCGGTTTATATGGCAGCTATATCAAAACATGGACCGATATGGCCCATTTACAATACCAACCGACCTACACTAATAAGAAGTATTTGTGCAAAATTTCAAGCGGCTAGCTTTACTCCTTCGGAAGTTAGCGTGCTTTCGACAGACAGACGGACGGACGGACGGACGGACAGACGGACGGACATGACTAGATCGACATAAAATTTCACGACGATCAAGAATGTATATACTTTACGGGGTCTAAGACGAATATTTCGAGAAGTTACAATCAGAATGACGAAATTAGTATACCCCTCATCTTATGGTGGAGGGTATAAAAACGTCTTGCGAAATTTCAGCCAAATCGGATAGGAATTGCGCCCTCTAGAAGCTCAAGAAGTCAAGTCCCCAGATCTGTTTATATGACAGCTATATCAGGTTATGAACCGATTTGAACCATATTTGGCACAGTTGTTGGAAATCATAACAAAATACTACGTGCCAAAATTCATTCAAATCGGATAGGAATTGCGCACTCTAGCGGCTCAAGAAGTCAAGACCCAAGATCGGTTTATACGGCAGCTAAATCAGGTTATGGACCGACTTGAACCATACTTGGCACAGTTGTTGGATATCATAACAAAACACGTCGTGCAAAATTTCATTCCAATCGGATAAGAATTGCTCCTTCTAGAGGCTCAAGAAGTCAAGACCCAAGATCGGTTTATATGGCAGCTATATCAGGTTATTAACCGATTTGAACCATATTTGGCACAGTTGTTGGATATCATAACAAAATACTACGTGCCAACATTCATTCCAATCGGATAGGAATTGCGCCCTCTAGAGGCTCAAAAAGTCAAGACCCAAGATCGGTTTATATGGCAGCTATATCAGGTTATGGACCGATTTGAACCATACTTGACACAGTTGTTGGATATCGTAACAAAACACGTCGTGCAAAATTTCATCCCAATCGGATAAGAAATGCGCACTCTAGAGACTCAAGAAGTCAAGACCCAAGATCGGTTTATATGGCAGCTATATCAAAACATGGACCGATATGGCCCATTTACAATACCAACCGACTCACACTAATAAGAAGTATTTGTGGAAAATTTCAAGCGGCTAGCTTTACTCCTTCGGAAGTTAGCATGCTTTCGACAGACAGACGGACGGACGGACGGACGGACGGATGGACAGACGGACGGACATGGCTAGATCGACATAAAATTTCACGACGATCAAGAATATATATGCTTTATGGGGTCTCAGACGAATATTTCGAGTAGTTACAAACAGAATGACGAAATTAGTATACCCCCCATCTCATGGTGGAGGGTATAATAAACCGATCTGAACTATATACGACACGGATGTAGAAAAGCCTAATGTAAGACACTGTGTCAAACTTCAGTGAAATCGGATTATAAATGCGCCTTTTATGGGGCCAAGACTTTAAATAGAGATATCGCTCTACATGGCAGCTATATCCAAATCTGAACCGATTTGGGTCAAGTTGCATAAAAATTTCGAAGAGCCTAATACAAAGCACTGTCCCAAATTTCGGCGAAATCGGACAATAAATGCGCCTTTTATGAGGCCAAGGCTTTAAATCGAGATATCGGTCTATATGGCAGCTATATCCAAATCTGGACTGATCTGTGCGATATTGCAGAAGTATGTCATGGCCCTTAACCTAACTCACTCTCCCAAGTTTCGGCGACATCGGAAAATAAATGAGCATTTTATGGGCCCAAATCCATAAATCAAAAATTCGGTCTATATGGCAGCTATATCCAAATCTGAACCGATCTGCACCAAATTGAAAAAAGATGTCGAAGGGACTAACACAACTCACTGTCCCAAATTTCAGCAAAATCGGATAATAAATGCGGCTTTTACGGTCCTAAGACCTCAAATCGGAGGATCGGTCTATAAGGCAGCTAAATCCAAATCTGGACCGATCTGAGCCAAATTGACGGAGGAAGTCGAAGGGCCTAACACAACTCACTGTCCCAAATTTCAGCAAAATCGGTTAATAAATGTGGATTTTATAGGCCTTAGACCCTAAATCGGAGGATCGGTCTATATGGCAGCTATATTCAAATCTGGACCGATCTGAGCCAAATTGACGAAGGATGTTGAAGGTCCTAAAAAAACTCACTGTCCCAAATTTCAGCAAAATCGGATAATAAATGTGGGTTTTGTGGGCCTAAGACCCCAAATCGGAGGATCGGTCTATATGGCAGCTATATCCAAATCTAAACCGATCTGGGCCAAATTAACGGAGGAAGTCGAAGGGCCTAGCACAACTCACTGTCCCAAATTTCACCAAAATCGGATAATAAATGTGGCTTTTATGGGCCTAAGACCCAAAATCGGCGGATCGGTCTATATGGGGGCTATATCAAGATATAGTCCGATATAGCCCATCTTCGAACTTAACCTGCTTATGGACAAAAAAAAATCTGTGCAAAATTTCAGCTCAATATCTCTATTTTTAAAGACTGTAGCGTGATTTCAACAGACAGACGGACAGACGGACGTTATGGATATCATAACAAAACACGTCGTGCAAAATTTCATTCTGATCGGATAAGAATTGTGCACGCTAGAGGCTCAAGAAGTCAAGACCCACGATCGGTTTATATGGCAGCTATATCAGGTTATGGACCGATTTGAACTATACTTGGCACAGTTGTTGGATATAATAACAAAATACGTCGTGCAAAATTTCATTCCAATCGGATAAGAATTGCGCACTCTAGAGGCTCAAGAAGTCAAGACCCAAGGTCGGTTTATATGGCAGCTATATCAAAACATGGACCGATATGGCCCATTTACAATACCAACCGACCTACACTAATAAGAAGTATTTGTGCAAAATTTCAAGCGGCTAGCTTTACTCCTTCGGAAGTTAGCGTGCTTTCGACAGACAGACGGACGGACGGACGGACGGACGGACGGACGGACAGACGGACGGACATGGCTAGATCGACATAAAATTTCACGACGATCAAGAATATATATACTTTACGGGGTCTAAGACGAATATTTTGAGTAGTTACAATCAGAATGACGAAATTAGTATACCCCCCATCTTATGGTGGAGGGTATAAAAACGTCTTGCGAAATTTCAGCCAAATCGGATAGGAATTGCGCCCTCTAGAAGCTCAAGAAGTCAAGTCCCCAGATCTGTTTATATGACAGCTATATCAGGTTATGAACCGATTTGAACCATATTTGGCACAGTTGTTGGAAATCATAACAAAATACTACGTGCCAAAATTCATTCAAATCGGATAGGAATTGCTCCTTCTAGAGGCTCAAGAAGTCAAGACCCAAGATCGGTTTATATGGCAGCTATATCAGGTTATTAACCGATTTGAACCATATTTGGCACAGTTGTTGGATATCATAACAAAATACTACGTGCCAACATTCATTCCAATCGGATAGGAATTGCGCCCTCTAGAGGCTTAAAAAGTCAAGACCCAAGATCGGTTTCGAAGGGCCTAGCACAACTCACTGTCCCAAATTTCACCAAAATCGGATAATAAATTTGGCTTTTATGGGCCTAAGACCCAAAATCGGCGGATCGGTCTATATGGGGGCTATATCAAGATATAGTCCGATATAGCCCATCTTCGAACTTAACCTGCATATGGACAAAAAAAAATCTGTGCAAAATTTCAGCTCAATATCTCTATTTTTAAAGACTGTAGCGTGATTTCAACAGACAGACGGACAGACGGACGGACATGTCTAGATCGTCTTAGATTTTTACGCTGATCAAGAATATATATACTTTATAGGGTCGGAAATGGATATTTCGATGTGTTGCAAACGGAATGACAAAATGAACATACCCCCATCCTTCGGTGGTGGGTATAAAAGGTAATTTTTGGAACTATTTCCTTAGGGGAAATTAATTTTGAGTACAATATCTTTAGGAAAAAGTTAGTTCCACCACACCTTTCTTCAAGTTAGGCTAGGTTGAGTTCCTTTCCCTTTAAAGAGAGAAGTTTAGTAGCCCTATCTTCAAAATGGGATAGGATAGTAGCCTCTACCTTCAATAAAGGGTGGTTTAGTACCCTTTTCTCCTTTTTTCTACCCTCTACCATAGTATGGGGGTACACTAACTTTGCTATTCCGTTTATAACACCATGAATTATTGATCTTAGACCCTATAAAGTATATATATTCTTGATATTCTTGATCGTTTTGAGGTTTTAAGTCGATCTAGCTATATCCGTAGGTCTGTCTGTCTGCCTGTGGAAAGCATGCTATCATTCCGAGGAGTATAGCTTGGCGCTTGAAATTTTGGACAAATACTTCCTATCAATATCGGTCCATATTTAGATATAGCTCCCATAAAAATCGATCTCCAGAATTTGCTTCTTGAGCCTCCAGAGGACGCAATTCCTATTGGATTTGGCTGAAATTTTATACCGTGACATCTGTTATGACATCTAATGGATGTCCCAATTATGGCTTCAGTTGGTCATAAACCTGAAATAGCTCCCATATAAACCGATCTCCCGATTTTACTTTTTAGGCTGCTAGAGTGACCGATTTTGCTGAAATGTATCACAGTCATTGTATTCATGACCTTTAAGAAAAGTGCCAAATATGGTCTGAATAGATATCTAACCTGATATAGGTCCAATGCAAACCGATCTTCCCATTTTTATACTCACCACCGTAGGATGGGGGTATACTAATCTAGTCATTCCGTTTGTTACACCTCGAAATATTCGTCTAAGACCTCATAAAGTATATATCCTTGATCGTCTCGACTTTCTGAGTCGATATAGCCATGCCCGTTCGTCCGTCTGTTGAAATCACAATAGCGGTCGAACGCGTAAAGATAGCCGCTTGAAATTTTGCACGGATACTAAATATTAATATTGGTCGTTGGGGATTGCAAATGGGCCATATCAGTTCAGATTTGGATTTAAATCCTATATAAACCGATCTCACGATTCGAATTCTTGAACCACTGGAAGCCGTAAATTTTGTCCGATTTCAGCCAAATTAGATGAAAACAATTAAAAGAGTGCTAAGTTCGGCCGGGCCGAATCTTATATACCCTCCACCATGGATCGCATTTGTCGAGTTCTTTTCCCGGCATCTCTTCCTAGGCAAAACGGGATATAAGAAAAGATTTACTCTGCTATTAGAGCGATATCAAGATATGGTCCGGTTTGTACCACAATTAAGTTATATGTTGGAGACCTGTGTAAAATGTCTGCCAATTCGAATAAGAATTGCGCCCTTTGTGGGCTCAAGAAGTAAAATAGAGAGATAGATTTATATGGGAGCTGTATCGGCCTATAGACCAATTCAGACCATAATAAACACGTATGTTAATGGTCATGAGAGAATCCGTCGTACAAAATTTCAGGCAAATCGGATAATAATTGCGACCTCTAGAGGCTCAAGAAGTCAAGATCCCAGATCGGTTTATATGGCAGCTATATCAGGTTATGAACCGACTTGTACTTTATTTGACATAGTTGTTGAAAGTAACAATAAAAAACGTCTTGCGAAATTTCAGCCAAATCGGATAGAAATTGAGCCCTCTAGAAGCTCAAGAAGTCAAGACCCAAGATCGGTTATATGACAGCTATATATGGACCGATTTGAACCATACTTGGCACAGTTGTTGGATATAATAACAAAACACTTCGTGCAAAATTTCATTCCAATCGGATAAGAATTGCGGACTCTAGAGGCTCAAGAATTCAAGACCGCAGATCGGTTTATGTGGCAGCTATATCAGGTTATAAACCGATTTGAACCATACTTGGCACGTTGTTGGATATAATAACAAAACACATCGTGTAAAATTTCAATCCAATCGGATAAGAATTGCGCACTCTAGAGGCTCAAGAAGTCAAGACCCAAGATCGGTTTATATGACAGCTATATCAGGTTATGAACCGATTTGAACCATACTTGGCACAGTTGTTGAATATCATAACAAAACACTTCGTGCAAAATTTCATCCCAATCGGATAAGAATTGCGAACTCTAGAGGCTCAAGAAATCAAGACCCAAGATCGGTTTATATGGCAGCTATATCAGGTTATGAACCGATTTGAACCATACTTGGCACAGTTGTTGTATATCATAACAAAACACGTCGTGCAAAACTTCATCCCAATCGGATAAGAATTGCGCACTCTAGAGGCTCAAGAAGTCAAGACCCCAGATCGGTTTATATGGCAGCTTTATCAGGTTATGAACCGATTTGAACCATACTTGGCACAGTTGTTGGATATAATAACAAAACACATCGTGCAAAATTTCATTCCAATCGGATAAGAATTGCGCACTCTAGAGGCTCAAGAATTTAAGACCCAAGATCGGTTTATATGGCAGCTATATCAGGTTATAAACCGATTTGAACCATACTTGGCACAGTTATTGGATATCATAACAAAACACGTCGTGCAAAATTTCATTCTAATCGGATAAGAATTGCGCACTCTAGAGGCTTAAGGAATCAAGACCCAAGATCGCTTTATATGGCAGCTATATCAAAACATGGACCGATATGACCCATTTACAATACCAACTGACCTACACTAATAAGAAGTATTTGTGCAAAATTTCAAGCGGCTAGCTTTACTCCTTCGGAAGTTAGCGTGCTTTCGACAGACAGACGGACGGACATGGCTAGATCGACATAAAATTTCACGACGATCAAGAATATATATACTTTATGGGGTCTCAGACGAATATTTCGAGTAGTTACAATCAGAATGACGAAATTAGTATACCCCCCATCTTATGGTGGAGGGTATAAAAACGTCTTGCGAAATTTCGGCCAAATCGGATAGAAATTGAGCCCTCTAGAAGCTCAAGAAGTCAAGACCCAAGATCGGTTATATGACAGCTATATAAGGTTATGGACCGTTTTGAACCATACTTGGCACAGTTGTTGGATATCGTAACAAAACACTTCGTGCTAAATTTCATCCCAATCGGATAAGAATTGCGCACTCTAGAGGCTCAAGAAGTCAAGACCCCAGATCGGTTTATATGGCAGCTATATCAGGTTATGAACCGATTTGAACCATACTTGGCACAGTTGTTGGATATAATAACAAAACACATCGTGCAAAATTTCATTCCTATCGGATAAGAATTGCGCACTCTAGAGGCTCAAGAAGTCAAGACCCAAGATCAGTTTATATGACAGCTATATCAGGTTACAAACCGATTTGAACCATACTTGACACAGTTGTTGGATATCATAACAAAACACGTCGTGCAAAATTTCATCCCAATCGGATAAGAATTGCGAACTCTAGAGGCTCAAGAAGTCAAGACCCAAGATCGGTTTATATGGCAGCTGTATCAAAACATGGACCGATATGGCCCATTTACAATACCAACCGACCTACACTTATAAGAAGTATTTGTGCAAAATTTCAAGCGGCTAGCTTTACTTCTTCGGAAGTTAGCGTGCTTTCGACAGACAGACGGACGGACGGACAGATGGACGGACATGGCTAGATCGACATAAAATTTCACGACGATCAAGAATATATATACTTTATGGGGTCTCAGACGAATATTTCGAGTAGTTACAATCAGAATGACGAAATTAGTATACCCCCCATCTTACGGTGGAGGGTATAATTAAGGATCCAGAGGCTCAAGACGTCAAATCGGAAGATCGGTTTAAATGGGAGCTATATCAGGTTCTTGACCGATTTGAACGGTATTTAACACAGTTGTTGGAAGACATAACAGAACACCATGTGCAAATTTTAGCCAAATCGGTCAAAAATTGTGGCTTCCTGGCTTCAAGGTTTATATAGGAGCTATATCAGGTTCTTGACCGATTTGAACCGTACTTTACACATCCATGTCCGTCCGTCCGTCTGTCGAGATCACGATAGCGGTCGAACGCGTAGAGTTAGCCGCTGAAAATTTTGCACAGATGCTTTTTGTTGATGTAAGTCGTTGGGGATTGCAAATGAGCCACATCGATTCAGATTTGGATATAGCTCCTATATAAACCGATCTCCAGATTTGACTTCTTGAGTCCTTACAAGCCACAATTTTTCACGATCTTCCTTGTTCGGTCACTATCCATTATAGCTTTAATTTTTGCTGGTTTGACAGAAGTTTAATATGTAAAATCAAACTATGCTCTCCATCTTGGGAGCCCAGATTCGGTCCGGCCGAACTTAGCACGCTTTTACTTGCTATTTTTAGGACCCCATTTCTTAGGGAAAAGTAAATTACAGTTCTGTTTCCTTATTGAAAAATTCGTTTTACTACACTTTTCCACTAGAATCAGTTGGTATAGTATAGGTAGTTAAGTAACTTCTCCCTCAAAAAAGGGTAGTTTAGTATCCTCTAATCAGGGAATAGTTAATTTTAGTACTTTTTCACTCGAGTTGTTCTAATCCATTTCCTAGAGCAATAATAATCCAATGAAAATTTTTGGTAACCTTTAACTTACAAAAGTGTTGCTTTAGAATACTTTATCTTAGAAGGGTGGTTTTAGCATCCTTTAACGTCGAAAAGTTAAGTTTTAATATCTTTAACTAAAAAGGGGTAGTTTTTCTATCTCTTAACTTACGAAAGGGTAATTTTAGTACACTTTTACTTAAAAAGGCTTATTTTAAGGCCCTTTAATTGAGAAAAGGGTAGTTTTAGTATCCTTTAACTTATAAAATGGGAGTTTCAGTACCCTTTAACTTAGAGAATGGTAGTTTTTAACATAGAAAAGGGTAGTTTACTCTTTAAAATAGAAAAGGTTAGTTTAAGATCCCTTTAGCATATAAAAAGGTAGTAGGGTAGCATTAGTATACGTTAACTTAGAAAAGGGTGGTTTAAGTACCCTTTAATTTAAGAAAGGGTAGTTTTAGTGCCCTCTAACTTAGAAAAGGGTTGATTTAGTAACCTTCAAATTAGAAAAGTTAAACGCAAGCAAAAAAAGGACCATGATTTGCGAATATGCACCTGAATAGTCCGCACTCTTTATAGAGAAGTACAAGGCAGATATCACCGCCTTACAGGAAGTGCTATGGACTGGGAATGGCGTCACTATAACACCAAACGGTGACGAACTATACTATAGCTGCCATAACACGAGGCATGAATTTGGCTGTGGATTTGTTTTTAGTCGGAGACTGAAACACCTTGTTTCCAGATTTACTCCGGTGGATGAGAGGCTAGCCACAATCCGCATAAAAGCCAAATTCTTCAACATCAGCCTTATTTGTACCTATGCCCCGACGGAAGACAAAGACGAGCAGACCAAGGATATTTTCTACGAGCTCCTAGAGAGAGAATATGACCGCTGCTCCGCCCATGATATTAAAATCGTTCTAGGAGATTTTAATGCGAAGATAGGAAAGGAAGACATCTTTGGTCCAACAGCCGGAAAGTTTAGCCTCCACGAGATAACGTCCAGAAAAGGGTTGAGGCGAATAGATTTCGCCGACGATATAATGGCGCAGTGGCAAACTATTGCCCACTCTATGGAAAATGTCGCGAAATCCGTACTTGGGTACCGGAAGCCTCCTCCAAGAAATCCATGGTACGACCAAGAGTGTCGAGATGCTACTGAAGCCAAGAATGCGGCATACAGAGCAACCCTGCAATCAATAGCAACGCGCCAGATGAAGGATAGGTATCGGAAGAAAAGAAGAGAATAGAAATATTTATTCCGTAGAATGAAAAAGAAAATGGATAGACGTGAGTGTGAGTGAATTGAGATGTAACATGCTGAGGATATGGAAAGTACATCTTACCCAACTGCTTGTGTCCGATGTTGGCGGCGGAGAGGATACCGTAGAACCAAACAATGATGATGATATAGAATGTTTACCTCCTAGTCAGAATGAGGTCCAAGTAGCAGTGACCCGACTAAAGAACAACAAGGCAGCAGGAGCCGACGGGTTACCCGCTGAACTATTTAAGATCGGAGGCGACACGCTGATAAGGCGTATGTATCAGTATATCTGTGCAATCTGGCTAGAAGAACGCATACCCGATGTTTGGAACCTCAGCATAATACGTCCCGTATACAAGAAAGGAGACAAGACAGAAGATGGACGGTGCCAACTACAGTAGAATAAGTCTACTCCCCATCGCATACAAGATACTCTCGAGCGTACTGTGTGAAAGATTAAAACTTAAAGTCCATGAGATAATTGGGCCCTATCATTGCGGCTTAAGACCTGGTAAATCCACCCTAGACCAGATATTCACACTGCGCCAAATCCTGGAAAAGACCCGAGAAGGACAAATCAAAACCTATCATCTCTTTGTTGACTACAAAGCCGCTTTCGATACTCCTTCACGTTCAAAGGTATTTTAAGCCATGTCTGAGTTTGATATCCCTGCAAAATTAATAAGACTCTGCAGGAAGACACTTGCGGATACGCGTTCTTCAGTAAGAATAGGAAAGAATCTCTCCAAACCATTTAATACCAAACGAGGTTTCAGACAAGAAGACAGCCTATTGTGTGATCTCTTTAATATTCTGTTGTAGAAGATTATACGAGATGCAGATGTGAATAGATATGACACACTAATCACCAGAACACATGCTTCTCGCCTATACCGACGACATCGATATCATAGGTCGGTGACCAGAAGTAGTAACTGCTGCTTTTGTAAGAATCGAAAGAGAGTCAATGAAAATGGATCTGACAGTAAATGGAGATAAGACGAAATGGATGGTTTCAACTCCCTAAACACCTTGTTGAACCGAGCAGATAAAGAAAATGGAGAAAGTTGGGAACCTCAACTTTCAGATATTAAATTTATCTACCTCGGAACGGCCGTAACCGAACCGAATGACACCAGTTTTGAGATAAAGCGAAGAATAATACTGGCAAACTTTGGACTAAGAAAGCAGTTTAGAAACAAGGCCACCTTTCGACAGTCGAAGATTACACTATTCAAGACACTGATACTACCCGTGTTGTTATATGGTTCTGAAACATTGGTACTTGTGAAAGCAGATGAGACAGTGCTTGGAGTATTTGAGAGAAAGATTCTTTATGGATTCTTTATATATGGACCTGTTTGCGTTAATGGAGAATATAGGCGACGTATGAACCACGAGCTGTATGACGACGATAGCATAGTTACACGCATCAAAATACAACGACTGCGTTGGCTAGATCATGTTGTCAGAATGGATGAAGAAGCTCCAGCAAAGAAGTCTTTTGAAGGCAAACACGGTGGTACACGCAAACCGAGAAAACCAAAAACCCGATGGAAAGATCAAGTGGTTGGAGACTTCTCGAACTTGGTGTCTGAGAGATTTTAGAATAAGCGCAGAAGATCGAGGTACTTGGAACGCTATTCTACATTCTGCTAGTGGAACAAATGTTCTGTCATAGCCAATTAAAGTAAATTAAGTAACTTAGAAAAGAGTAGTTTTAGCACCCTTTAACTTAGAAAAGGCTAGTTTTATTACCCTTTAACTTAGAAAACGCTAGTTTTAGTACCATTTAACTTAGAAAAGTGTAGTGTTAGTACCATTTAACTAAGAATAGGTTGGTGCTAGTGTTAGCACCCATTAACTTAGAAATGGTGGGTGTTAGTTTTAGCTTAGGTTGAAAAGAGGGTGCAGATATTAATCCGCCCCATTCCATTATGGGCATAAACCTAAGCCAGTAATCGGTTTGTTGTGTGCTCTAAATACTTAAAAGTAACTTCGAAAAAGAAAATCTAAGTCAGGAATTCCGTGCTACTTAAAAATCCCTGATTGTTTTCCATGCCATACCCCTAACTTGGTTCATGTCTGGTATTGTGTCTCCACTTAAGAACCGATGTCTGTTAACCGCGAAAGCCGGGCAATGACATAGAAAATGCTCCAACGTTTCATTATTTTCCCTACATGACCTACACATGCTATCATTTGCAGCACCGATTTTACGTAATTGAGCAGTCCTATGTGTCCCGTTATGATACTGAAAGCTATACTGACCTCTTGCTTACTTCATTTCAGCAATAGCCTCGTCTTCTTACAATCTGGATTTCCCCATAGAATTTTCGTCGTCCTACCGACTGTTTCGCTGTTCCACAGTGTTAAATGCTCATTCGTAGCCCTCGTCCTTAACTCGGACTCGGAATTTCGTCGACCCGAAAGGCTTCGGATTAACCAAGTTTATCGATGGCAGTCTTCTGGCCTTCACTGCAAATTCGTCTGTTGATTCACTCCCCCTTATTCCGTTATGGACCGGCACCCAAATGCTGTGCATTGAGCCACCCTCAGAGAAGCCGTAAATCTCCTACTTACACTCCAAGACTGTTCGTGACCTTACCGTTCTGGTTGTTATTGCCCTGATGGCCAATAACGTCCGTATCCGTAAAGATATTTACACTCGACGTCCTCGCATTAACACCATACGCATTCCGTGGTCGTGCGAATCTCCGCCTTCATGACCATATTATGGTCAGGCAGTTTAAAAAAGATATCGGTCCGTGGGTTTTTAATGTAGACCCCATGGCCCACTCCGTCCTTCGGGTTCCGTCAATGCGAGATTGTGCCGATGGCAATAGCGCTTCGCACTCTATCTAAAGTGTCGTCTAAGGTATCCAATCGGAAACCTCTTCGATTCCTTCCAGATTTCTTATCGTCGCGATGGTATAACCTGCTTCTATTATCTGTGTATCTATAGGTCGGATATCTAGAATAGCCTCCAAACTTCTACGGTCTTATCACGTCCCTTTAGAGCCAAGAGCTAAAAATTCTGCCAGAGCTTGGCTGTTTTGCATTCCTAGCCAGCCCTTGCAGCTTCCAACACGCCCATTTACTTATGGTTTAGTCTCCCAAATCCTAAGTAAATGGGCTCTTGAGCTGCATTGAGACTCCTGTCGCTGCTCTGCCTAATGTTAGGCAATATTAGGACCTTTACTTATCCTAGTCTTCCAAATCTTGAAGTAGGTGATGGGTCCGTCGTCGGGTTCCTGTTTGTTAGGCTGCATTGGGTCTCTCGCCAATGCACTGCCTGATATTTTAGTCTTTCCAATATTTACAGAGGCGGTGATAGTCTCATCGTCAGCCCCCTGTTCGTTGGGCGGTATTAAGTCACCTGAAACTATACCGCCTGATATCTCTATATGAGGATTTCTGCCTATCCTAGTCTTCCAAATCTGGAAGAAGACAGCCTTGCTCCCGTAGTGCGCCATGCATTTTGTCTTGATCAATACCAATCACAAGGAGGGTTCCTTCGACCTTCTCCTCCTTGTGGAAGACCTCCCACAAACTTTGGTTTTGGCTGCCCAAGAATCCCAACATGCGTTCCGTCGCGAATTAACTGTCCCATCCCTTGAAGAAGATCGTCGCCTTTGTGAGCTGGGGAATGTCCATCTTTCTCACGAGGACGAGTTTTGCGCCCTCCAAGGGAGCGTGGATACGACGCAAATCGCAGCAGAGAGATGTCCCCTCTATACTAGCAGCTCATAATTTGTATGGGTGGACCCTCTTTAGAGTTTCATATTCTAAAATCTTCTCGTTAACCAGATCCTCCTCTTGAGGCCGATGATCTGATGGCATTCTACCAGATGCACTTCTGATATTGATGACTGCATTAGTCAGTTCATCTCCGTTGTGCTTCCTTGCCACTTTGGAATAAGAGATCGTCTGCTTACCATTTGCAGTGACTATCTTCGCCTTCCATTGTGACTTTGTCGTCCTTTTGAAAGTCACAGTCCTCAATGAAGATTCAGGGGCCGAGCGCGTTTCCTTCGTTCCT
This sequence comes from Stomoxys calcitrans, assembly GCF_963082655.1. NCBI lineage: Eukaryota > Metazoa > Arthropoda > Insecta > Diptera > Muscidae > Stomoxys > Stomoxys calcitrans. Next base: position 45,575,453 of record NC_081552.1, read on the forward strand.
TTTCCGACTTTGTCTCCCTCCGCAGTACACTGTTTGGAGTGTCTATTGCGGGATGGCTGGCTTGGTCTTCCTAGAGTACTTAAAAGCGGGGAGCTCTTTTTCAGCATTTTAGCGTTGTTATGCTCTTTAGGAGATCTGGTTCTCTTTCCAGCTTCCGTAAAAGTGCCAGGAATGTCAGTTTTATCTCTTCCAGTATCATGCACTTTTGCCCGATTGCCCTGCCGGTGCATACTCCTCGGTATCCTTCGTCGTGCCCCGGATTACTTTTTCGGTCCTCTTGTGAGCTTAGCGAATCCCTTGCTCACTTATGCCGTCAAACCGCTGTCCTCATCCTCGATCGATTCGTCTGGGATGACTGTTTCATATGAGTCCGAAATACCACCCTTACTTAAAGCCTAGGGACCAATTGTGCATCCCTCTGGTTTATCCGTCTCTTCCTCGTTTGTTAGTATGACGAATACAAATGCCTAGACACCCACACCTGCAGGAGGGGCGGACAACATGCTACGGTCTGATGCCATTACCACAACTGCTGGGTCGTTGGATTCCATTTTCAGCCTACTCCTGAAAGGCTTTAACATTTTTCGTAACAGGTACCTATTCGAGATACAGATATTTTTTTTCGAGGATAGAAGATACCCTTCACCATAGGATGGGGGTATACTAATTTCGTCATTCTGTTTGCAACACCTCGAAATATGCGTCTAAGACCCCATAAGTATATAAATTCCTGATCGTCATGACATTTTAAGTCGAACTAGCCATGCCCGTCTGTGCGTCCGTCAGTCTGTCGAAAGCACGCTAACTTTTGAAGGCGTAAAGCTAGGCGCTTGAAATTTTGCACAAATTCTTTTTATTAGTGTTGGTGGGTTGGGATTGTAAATGGACCAAATCGGTTCATGTTTGGATATAGCTGCCATATAAACCGATCTTGGGGTTTGACATCTTGAGCCTCTAGATGACGCAAATTTAGTTCGATTTGTCCGAAATTTTACACGTGGTGTTCTGGTATCATTTTCAACAAATGTGCGAAGTATGGTCGAAATCGGTCTACAACCTAATATAGCTGCCACATAAACCGATATTGGATCTTGAGTTCTTGAGCCGCTAGAGGACGCAATTCTTATCCGACTTGGCAGTAATTTTGTACTTCGGCTTCTCCCATGACCTTCAATATATGTGTCCAATATGGTCTGAATTGATCTATAGCTTGATACGGCTCCCATATAAACCGATTTTCCGATTTTGCTTTTTGAGCCCCTACAAGGCGCATTTCTCATCCGAATGGGCTGAAATATTACACAAGGACATTTACTATGGTCTTCAACATTCAATTCACTTATATGCATAACAATTCCTACCGCTCAAAGAACTCGACAAATGCGATCAGTTGTGGAGGGTATATAAGATTCTGCCCGGCCGAACTTAGCACGCTCTTACTTGTTAGTGTTTATACCCTTAAACTTTGAAAAGGGTAATCTGTAACTCAAGAAAGAGTAGCGGTAGTACCCTTTAACTTAGATAAGCGAAGTTTTAGTACCCTTTTACTTGGAAAATGTTAGTTTTAGCACCATTTAATTTAGAAAAGGGTATTTTTACTACCCTTTAACTTAGATAGAGTAAGTTTTAGTACCCCTTAACTTGGGAAAGGATAGTTTAAGTGCCATTTAACTAAACTAAGAAAACAATCGTTTTACTACCCTTTACGTGGGATATAATAGTCTGAGTGACAGAGGGTGGTTTTAGTAGCCTTTTACTCGGTAAAGAGTATTTTTAGTACTATTTTCTTGAAAAAGGTGGTCCTTTGTACTCTTTTCTTTATATAGATGAGTCTAAACACTCTTTTCATGAGAAAAGTGAGTGTAAGTGCTCTTTCCCTGAGGAATTACATGTAGAACTTGAATAGATCCCATAAAAACCTATCTCTCAATTTGCTTTTGGGAAATACTTTTCCAAATTTTTAAGAAAGTAAATTGAATTTCATTCTTTGACTTCACATTAGCCTTCATAAATGCAATCCATGGTGTATACAAGATACAGCCCAGCCAGCTATAAATTTTCACTTTTCACATTTCACAAATAAGGTATACGTTCCTGTCACTAAAACCAATATTCACAATGTCAAGTTCGTCATCATCATAATTATTAATGAAAAGTGAAATTAAGCAATAATTCTTGCCAACATCCCCCTCACCTATACCATAACATACATATAAATATATTGCATACACCACATATGCAAGTGGTGTATCGTAAAATGCTATTATGAGTATTTTACATCTTTACGAAAAGCGAGTTGGGGTAACAAATTTAAATCGTTGTAGTCCCACAGCCCATAAGGCAACAGACGTCAAAAAATGTCCTTTCGTCAAGTGTGACATAATTTATGACACTTTCATACTATTAAACTGTTGTTTCGCATGTCGGTGTTGTAGCTGTTGCAACTGGCATTGGCATGAAACAATTGGTGCTATCGTGGGAAGGGAAGATTTTATAACAAAAACAAGTAAAAGCGTGCTAAGCTCGGCCGGGCCGAATCTTATATACCCTCCACCATGGATCGCACTTGTCGAGTTCTTTTCCCGGCATCTCTTCTTAGGCAAAAAAGGATATAAGAAAAGAGTTGCTCTGCTATTAAAACGATATCAAGATATGGTCCGGTTCGGACCACAATTAAATTATATGTTGGAGACCTGTGTAAAATTTCAGCCAATTCGTATAAGAATTGGGCCCATTGGGGCTCACGAAGTAAAATAGAGAGAACGATTTATATGGGATCTGTATCGGGCTATAGACCGATTCAGACCATAATAAACACGTTTGTTGATGGTCATGAGAGGATCCGTCGAACAAAATTTCAGGCAAATCGGATAATAATTGCGACCTCTACAGGCTCAAGAAGTCAAGATCCCAGATCGGTTTATATGGCAGCTATATCAGGTTATGAACCGATTTGAACCATATTTGGCACAGTTGTTGGATATCATAACAAAATACTACGTGCCAAAATTCATTCAAATTGGATAAGAATTGCGCACTCTAGAGGCTCAAGAAGTCAAGACCCAAGATCGGTATATATGACAGCTATATCAGGTTATGGACCGATTTGAACCATACTTGGCACAGTTGTTGGATATCGTAACAAAACACGTCGTGCAAAATTTCATTCCAATCGGATAAGAATTGCGCCCTCTAGAGGCTCAAAAATCAAGACCCAAGATCGGTTTATATGACAGCTATGTCAGGTTATGGACAGATATGGCCCATTTACAATACCAACCAACCATCACTAATAAGTATGCAAAATTTTAAGCGGCTAGCTTTACTCCTTCGGAAGTTAACGTGCTTTCGACAGACAGACGGACGGACATGGCTACGTCGACATAAAATGTCGCAAAGATCGAGAATATATATACTTTATGGGGTCTCAGACGAATATTTCGAGTAGTTACAAACAGAATGACGAAATTAGTATACCCCCCGTCCTATGGTGGAGGGTATAAAAATTAATTTGTGTTTGTTTTTTTGTGGGTTTGTAAATTTGTTTGTTTCGTATCGACTCAAAAACGGCTGAACCGTTTTTTTCAAATTTTCACAGATTATGGGGTTTAAATAAAAGGTATTCAGGAGTAGACTACGAACTTCAAATTGTTAATTGGATCCAAGTAACTGGTGCGCCTCTCCGACCCCAAAACCACCTAAAATAGGTTTATTGGACGATAATGACAATATGGGACTCGAATGAAAGATATTCGGGAGTAGATTACTGTTCGGAAGGAGCAATAGGCGATATAATTTTTTTGATATCGCAATTGAGGCGGACCTCCCACTTACGCCAAAGTACAACCAAAAAATAATAGTATTCCGATCAGGGCAATTACTTAAATGAAAGGTATTGAAGAATAGATCACGAATATCATATTAAAAATTGGTAAAAGTAATTGGTGGGGGGGGGGGGGGGGGGAGGGGGGCAGCCCCGAAGCCAAAACCCCTAAAATAGGTTTATTAGACTTTAATATGGGTATCATATGAAAGGTATTGGAGAGTACAGTTTAAATATGGTATTAAATATTGGGATCAAGTATCTACGGAGTAGCCCAACCCCAAAAAACTTCTCCAAGCAGACATATTAGACGTCCATATAAATATGGGACTTAAATGAAAGGTATTCGGGAGCAGACTACGAATATATGATATAAAAAATTAGGTCCGATAATTGGGTGTCGCCCCACCCCCAAATCGGAATATTATTCGATCATAGTTACAAGAGACTCACATAAGAGGTATTTGGGAGCAGATTACGAATATGACATTAAACTTTGTGTCCAAGAAACTAGGTGGTGCTTTACCTCATAAATTCGTCTCCAATAGGTTATTTGACCCATTTAAACAATGGGGGATCAAGTGATCGATATTTTTGAATGGATTGCGTCACTCAAATTTGTGCGCACAACCCTCATATAGTCGCTCTCCATCAAACGGCTGTATACACCAATCATGAGGATATGGGGTTAAATTAAAGGTATAAGGTTGTGGACTGCGAATCTGATATCTTTGTTCTGCTAATAAATCTAGCGGGCCACCTCACCCCAAAACAGTTAATCGATCATAATGGCCTAACAGAACACTGTGTGATTTAAATAATATTTGGGGACATACATCAGCGTAGGCCGCCATAGCAGCAAAGTTATGACATTCAATGTGATAAGAGGAGTTGCAAACCTCAAGGTCAAGGTGACCGCCAGTTTTAGCTCATCTTTAGCTGGGTAATACTTTTGAGTTCAAAAGTATTGCATAGTTCAATCACTAAGAACTGTCGCCACTGCTCCAAATATATAGACCGGCAAATTAGTTCTTTACCACAGAGAATCGTTTAATATGACAATTTGAATTAAAAAGGACTAAATGATAACTATTTAATAGGTAGTCAAATAGTGAGTTATAGACAACTATCACATGACGATCAATTTTATAGGCGCTAAGTCAGTCCAAGCGAATAGCACCATAGATGAAGGAAAGCTATAAACGCATAACAATAAGTTTAACAAGTAAAAGCGTGCTAAGTTCGGCCGGGCCGAATCTTATATACCCTCCACCATGGATCGCATTTGTCGAGTTCTTTTCCCGGCATTTCTTCTTAGGCAAAAAAGGATATAAGAAAAGAGTTGCTATGCTATTAAAACGATATCAAGATATGGTCCGGTTCGGACCACAATTAAATTATATGTTGGAGACCTGTGTAAAATTTCAGCCAATTCGTATAAGAATTGGGCCCATTGGGGCTCACGAAGTAAAATAGAGAGAACGATTTATATGGGATCTGTATCGGGCTATAGACCGATTCAGACCATAATAAACACGTTTGTTGATGGTCATGAGAGGATCCGTCGTACAAAATTTCAGCCAAATCGGATAATAATTGCGACCTCTAGGGGTCAAGAAGTCAAGATCCCAGATCGGTTTATATGGCAGCTATATCAGGTTATGAACCGATTTGAACCTTATTTGACACAGTTGTTGAAAAAAAAAATAAAATACGTCATGCAAAATTTCAGCCAAATCGGATAGGAATTGCGCCCTCTAAAAGCTCAAGAAGTCAAATCCCCAGATCTGTTTATATGACAGCTATATCAGGTTATGGACCCATTTCAACCATACTTGGCACATTTGTTGGATATCATTACAAAACACGTCGTGCGAAATTCCATTCCATTCGGATAAGAATTGCGCCCTCTAGAGGCTCAAGAAGTCAAGACCCAAGATCGGTTTATATGGCAGCTATATCAGGTTATAGTTCGATTTAAACCATACTTGGCGCAGTTGTTGGGTATCATAACAAAACACGTCGTGCGAAATTCCATTCCATTCGGATAATAATTGCGCCCTCTAGAGGCTCAAGAAGTCAAGACCCAAGATCGGTTTATATGGCAGCTATATCAGGTTATGTACCGATTTGAACCATACTTGGCACAATTGTTGGATATCATAACAAAACACGTCGTGCAAAATTTCATTTCAATCGGATAAGAATTGCGCACTCTAGAGGCTCAAGAAGTCAAGACCCAAGATCGGTTTATATGGCAGCTATATCAAAACATGGACCGATATGGCCCATTTACAATACCAACCGACCTACACTAATAAGAAGTATTTGTGCAAAATTTCAAGCGGCTAGCTTTACTCCTTCGGAAGTTAGCGTGCTTTCGACAGACAGACGGACGGACGGACGGACGGACGGACGGACGGACGGACGGACGGACAGACGGACGGACATGGCTAGATCGACATAAAATGTCACGACGATCAAGAATATATATACTTTATGGGGTCTCAGACGAATATTTCGAGCAGTTACAAACAGAATGACGAAATTAGTATACCCCCCATCTTATGGTGGAGGGTATAAAAAAGCTCTAACAGATGGGAGAAATGTCAAATTCTCAGTCGTTGATATGTGATTGCGCCATGACCCGGGGTGACATGGACCGGAGAACTTTAAAGTTAATTTGTTAACACTCTGAGTTTTAAAGTCTATGCCTTTCCTTTGTTGATCGCAACACTAACATTTAAATTAGCGTCTATTGGCTGTTCAACTATATATATATATATATATATATATATATATATATATATATATATATATATATATATATATATATATATATATATATATATATATATATATATATATATATATATATATATATATATATATATATATATATATATATATATATATATATATATATATATATATATATATATATATATATATATATATATATATATATATATATATATATATATATATATATATATATATATATATATATATATATATATATATATATATATATATATATATATATATATATATATATATATATATATATCAATTATTAGATCAACTGATTGGAGTTGCCAACACCAACAGAGAGAGGGCAAAATGGTAAAAAGAGAGTTGAGAAAAATTATTTATTAAAATGTCAAAATTTTAGATTAAGAATAAGAAACTATTTTTCGCGTGGTGTAAATGAAGGCGCAGCAAAGCGGGGCGGGCTCAGCTAGTCTTATATATAACAAGTAAAAGCGTAGTATGTTCGGCCGGGCCGAATCTTATATACCCTCCACCATGGATCGCATTTGTCAAGTTCTTTTCCCGGCATAGGCAAAAAAGGATATAAGAAAAGATTTGCTCTACTATTAGAGCGATATCAAGATATGGTCCCGTTTGGACCACAATTAAGTTATGTGTTGGAGACCTGTGTAAAATGTCAGCCAATTCGAATAAGAATTGCGCCCTTTTGGGGGGCTCTCGAAGTAAAATAGAGAGAAAAATTTATATGGGAGCTATATCGGGCTATTGATCGATTCAGACCATAATAAGCACGTACGTTAATGATCATGAGAGAATCCGTCGTATAAAATTGCAGGCAAATCGGATAATAATTGGGACCTCTAAAGGCTCAAGAAGTCAAGATCCCAGATCGGTTTATATGGCAGCTATATCAGGTTATGAACCGATTTGAACCATATTTGGCACAGTTGTTGGATATCATAACAAAATACTACGTGCCAAAATTCATTCAAATTGGATAAGAATTGCGCCCTCTAGAGGCTCAAGAAGTCAAGACCCAAGATCGGTTTATATGACAGCTATATAAGGTTATAAACCGATTTGAACCATATTTGGCACAGTTGTTGGATATCGTAACAAAATACGTCGTGCAAAATTTCATTCCAATCGGATAAGAATTGCGCACTCTAGAGGCTTAAGAAGTCAAAACCCCAGATCGGTGTATATGGCAGCTATATCAAGTTATGGACCGATTTGACCATACTTGGCACAGTTGTTGGATATAATAACGAAACACGTCGTGCAAAATTTCATTCCAATCTGATAACAATTGCACACTCTAGAGGCTCAAGAAGTCAAGACCCAAGATCGGTTTATATGGCAGCTATATCAAAACATGGACCGATATGGCCCATTTACAATACCAACCGACCTACACTAATAAGAAGTATTTGTGCAAAATTTCAAGCGGCTAGCTTAACTCCTTCGGAAGTTAGCGTGCTTTCGACAGACAGACGGACGGACGGACGGACAGACGGACGGACATGGCTAGATCGACATAAAATGTCACGACGATCAAGAATATATATACTTTATGGGGTCTCAGACGAATATTTCGAGTAGTTACAAACAGAATGACGAAATTAGTATACCCCCCATCTTATGGTGGAGGGTATAAAAACATTCGGGCGGCCCTCCTAGGAACCCCACCCCAAAAACCCGACAGACGGATTTATAGACCAATCACTACAATATGGGACTCCCCCTTACCCTAATTTTCACAAACACCAGATCTCGGAGATGGCTGGTGCGATTTAAGCGAAATTTGTGTGCTCTCTTATAGTACACACACACAAAATTTGATATCCTACACACAAAAATTTGATATCCAAATTTCGGATGGGGTACCTAGGGGGGCGCTCCACCTCCAATCACGACAATATGAGACTCAAATGAAAGGTATTTTAGATTTGAGAACTTATCTGATATCCAATTGTCGGACCAAGTGTATAGGGACCACCTCTACCCCCAAAACACCCCTAAATCGGACATGTTTACCGACAATGGCAATATGGGACTCAAATGAAAGGTATTTGGGAGTAGACCATGAATCTGATATCAACATTTGGGACCAACTGTCTAGGAGACGTCCCACTATCATAACAATCTCCAAATAGGACGTATTTTCTTACCATGCCAATGTGGGTCTTAAAGAGAGTGAAGCACGCTATTGAATGATTTTAGAGCCCATACCTCTTAAATGAAAGGTATTTGAGATTAAAAAACGAATTTGATATCCAATTTTTAGACAAATGGCAATGTGGGGTTAAAATAAATGATATTGGAGAGTATTTCACCATGCTGATCATTTTTAGGGCTACGAGCTTCTGGGTGTCAAATGACAGGTATTAGGGAGTAGAGCGCAAAATTTATACCCACTGCATGGGGCTCAAAGAAAGGTATTTGGGAGAAATGTGTGGCCATGTATTTGGGGCACCGACCCTTCCTCAAAGAATACAAATTTACCGACCATGACAATATTTATCTTAAATGAAAGGTATTTGAGATTGGAAAACTAATTTCATAACCAACCATTGTTGGGGCCAAGTGTTTGGGGACGCTTCATCCGATAAACTCCCCTTAACCAATGGCAATATGAGGTTTAAATAAATGGTATTTGAGAGTAGAGCCCGATGCTGATATATTTTTCAGGGTTAAGTGTCTGGGGAACCACTGCATCCCCCAAAACCCCTAAATCTGACTATATATTTATATATTTACCGAGCATTGCAATATAGGGCTCAAGTGAATGGTATTTGGGAGTAGAGCACGAAATTGATACTCACTCTCGGGACCCAAAAACGTGGGTTTCACACTTCACCCTTAACCCACCAGCCACAACCCTGGGTGCCTTCTGTTAAGAATGTCCCTAAACCCTCCGAGCGAATTCATAGACCAATGAAAAGATCCTATGGATTCAGATAAAGGCAGTTATATTGTTATACTGTTTGTCAAGCGATATACCATTTTCGTAGCACGGAAATTCACTAAAAGCTCTTTAATTGTCGAAAATTAATATTCCAAGGATAATTTTGTTCCATATAAAGTAAAAGAAGGCCCAGCGGAGCGGGCCGGGTTCAGCTAGTAGCTCCCATATAAAACGATTACAGATCTTGACTTCTTGGGCCGCTAGAGGGCGCAATTATTATCCGATGTGGCTAAAATTTTTCATGAAGTGTTCTACTCTTACTTCTCTAGACGACGCAATATTATAATAGGATTTGGCTGAAATTTTGCATTAAGTGTTTAATTTGCCTTGCAACAATCGCGCCAAGTATGGTTAAATCGGTTGGTTATGATATAGCTCACATATAAAACGATCTTGAATATGGCTTGATTACCAAGTAAGGCTCAAATCGGTTCATAGCATGATATAGCTCCCATATAAACCGATCGCGGTTTTTGAGCCGCTAGGAGGCGCAATTATATTCCGATTTGCCTGAAATTTTGCATAAAGTGCTTTGGTATAACCATCAACCACTCTGCCTAGTATGGTCTAAATCGGTTCGTAACCTAATATAACTCCATGGTGGAGGATATATAAGATACCGCCCAGCCGAACTTGGAACGCTTTTACTTGTCCAAGTACCTGTTGCTGACCGAATACTAAAGTACTTTTTCACTTGCATGGACGTACGCCAAAATGAATCACGCCAACATTCACAACACTAAACCCCTTTTGAATTCGCCTCGAAAATTATGTGCGCATATAATTTTTAGTGCAACATTACGTACCACAAGTGCTTTCATTTGTACCGCCCTTACAATCACAGTAAGACTAATTGTTCAACAAAAACAAAAACTCATCCTTCAATGTGTGCCGGTTAACCTTAAGGGAAGAAAAACTTTTACAGGTTGTAGTTCATTGAGACGGCCATCCAGTACTGCTAGGCCAAACCAGAGAAAAACCTGAGGGCCTTGCTTGAATGGTCTACAGGGATAATGTTTTTTAAAATTTATTTGCGTACGGTGTTTTAAACTTAACTTAAATGTTGTTTTAACCCCCAAGAAGGGACCAAAGGCTTTCCACCCTGTCCCTAAAATTCTGAATTACACTCGGAGTCCATACTAGTTAAACGATTCAGTTTCCGACCCTCATTCAGTGTTAGCCGGAGACATATGACCAAATGTCACGTTGACATTTCACCCTTAACGTTGTCAGTTTTTTTTTTGTTCGGTTTGCTGCTGCAGCTCCATAGATTTCTCTCTCTCTTGCGCTTGTCAATTCTGTTCGGTGTTGAGGGAATGCCATGCATAAACTTAACATACCTTTGCATAGCAGGGGGTATGACTCTTGACCATAACAGCAGCAGAGCTAGTCGTCCCATGACCATAGCAATGCTGGCTGGACTCATACGGCGGAGTAGACCAAGTGGAAAATGGACTGCAGCACACACATGTTTCAGTGACAGAGGGCAGACTTTTGAAAATCCCCAAAGGCATAGACCAGAAGATGTGTGTGGTTGCGTAAAAAATGTGAACTTTAACATGAGGAAAATATTGGGGTGAGGAAAAAATTTAGGTTTTTTAAGGTTGATTTTTAGGTTTAACAATGTATAAAAAAATATTAGGATGTGGAGAAAAAAGGATTGTTTAAGGTTAATTTTTAGCTTAAGGTTATGTATGCGTCCTTAAAATACAACCCAAAGAAAGCGAGAGAAGAAAAAAATACAAATTTTTCAAAATCAATTATTTTTGAAAGATAGAAAAAGTGTCATTAATTCAATGCCAGAGACACCCACTCATCTACTTTTAGGTTATAGCTTACAATCCATTGTGATACCACAGTTAGAGTTTTGATTCCTCAAAAACTTTGTGAAAACTTTTTTTACTCCTTTTTGGACTTTTCGCTCCATCCTAGTGTTTCTCTCCCTATATAGACATATTAAACGGTTGGATATTTTAAACTGTCACCCTCCCGCCTGGATTGTTGTATCGTATTTGTACAAGCTTCATAGTACCATTTGACATAATTAAAGGCCATTAATCACGTGCTGATTCACAGTGTCAGGTCTATGTTACTGGCCACTCACTCACCCCTTTGCCATCGGTGTGCTATTAAAAGAGACTCGACGCATGAACGTCTGGCAAAGGGGTAAAACAAAATTTTAGATGTTACAAAGTTAAAGTCTTGGTCAAAAAGTTAATGAAATTAGAGAACAGTTTTGAACTGAAATTTCCCAAAGATTAGCATAGAAAGAGCTGCAAGCAACTTCATGATTAAATTAGCCGGTTTGGTTATAAAGTCCATGTTTTCTCTCTTGATTCATAAGATTGAAGAACTAGTTTAACTTAAAATTTATTGATTTATTGATAAAAAGATAACTTGTTCCAAGAGGCAAGAAGTATAGCGCCCATTTTGTGAAAGCGTTTGAAAAATTAACCCTGCCACCCGATTCCTTTAAGTGATTTTGTGCAGGCTACTGCTGCACATCGACGCGCGTCAACCGCTTTGGTTTATGGTTTGGGAAGAACTCATTATACCCTCCACCATAAGATGGGGGGTATACTAATTTCGTCATTCTGTTTGTAACTACTCGAAATATTCGTCTGAGACCCCATAAAGTATATATATTCTTGATCGTCGTGACATTTTATGTCGATTTAGCCATGTCCGTCCGTCTGTCCGTCCGTCCGTCCGTCCGTCCGTCCGTCCGTCCGTCTGTCTGTCGAAAGCACGCTAACTTCCGAAGGAGTAAAGCTAGCCGCTTGAAATTTTGCACAAATACTTCTTATTAGTGTAGGTCGGTTGGTATTGTAAATGGGCCATATCGGTCCATGTTTTGATATAGCTGCCATATAAACCGATCTTGGGTCTTGACTTCTTGAGCCTCTACAGTGAGCAATTCTTATCTGATTGGAATGAAATTTTGCACGACGTGTTTTGCTATGATATCCAAAAACTGTGCCAAGTATAGTTCAAATCGGTCCTTAACCTGATATAGCTGCCATATAAACCGATCTTGGGTCTTGACTTCTTGAGCCTCTAGCGTGCGCAATTCTTATCCGATTGGAATGAAGTTTTGCACGACGTGTTTTATTATGATATCCAACAACTGTGCCAAGTATGGTTCAAATCGGCCCATAACCTGATATAGCTGCGATATAAACCGATCTTGGGTCTTGACTTCTTGAGCTTCTAGAGGGCGCAATTCTTATCCGATTTGCCTGAAATTTTGTACGACGGATTCCTCATGACCATCAACATACGTTTTAATTATGGTCTGAATCGGTCTATAGCCCGATACAGCTCCCATATAAATCGATCTCTCTATTTTACTTCTTGGGCCCCCAAGGGGCGCAATTCTTATTCGAATTGGCTGACATTTTACACAGGTCTCCAACATATAATTTAATTGTGGTCCAAACCGGACCATATTTTGATATAGCTCTAATAGCAGAGCAAATCTTTTCTTATATCCTTGTTTGCCTAAGAAGAGATGCCGGGAAAAGAACTCGGAAATGCGATCCATGGTGGAGGGTATATAAGCTTCGGCCCGGCCGAACTTAGCACGCTTTTACTTGTTTCCTAATTGAAGTAATGCATATCTCATGTACGCACATGATTATGCGGCTAAACATCACCAAGTACAACATGTGGTGCCTCATAAAACTAGTTGCAGGTATACATAACACAAAATATGGCAACTCCTAACTGCCGAAAAGATTTGCACTACCCATGCGTGACCTTAGCGAACAATCCGTACAGAACTATACAGATTTTGATAAAATTTTAAATCGTAGTTGCTATTAACAGTAAAAACAAGTAATTCGGCCGTGTCGAATCTTGTATACACTCCACCATGAACTGCATATGACATGTTCTTTCAATGAGTTTTTATTCCTTCACTATAGGATGGGGCGTACTAACTTCGTTATTTCGTAACACATCGAAATAGTGATCTTAGACCCCATAAAGTACATATATTGTTGATCATCTTGGGGTTTTAAGCCGATCTAGCCATGTCCATCCGTCTATCTGTCTGTGGAAAGCAAGCTTACCTTCGAAAGAGTATAGCTAGGCGCTTGCAATTTTGCACAAATACTTGGGTACTCGGTAGGGATTGTAATCGGTCCATATTTAGATATAGTTCCCATTTAAACCAATCTCCTGAATTTACTTCTTGAGCCTCGAGAGGGTGCAATTTTTATCGGATTTGGCTGAAATTTTATGCTACGACGTCTTTTATGACATTTAATGGTTGTCCCAAGTATGGGTTGACTCGGTCTTTAAACTGATATAGCTCCCATATAAAACGATCTCTCGATTTTACTTTTTGTGCCGCTATAAGACGTTATTCTTACCCGATTTTGTTGAAATTTATCACATTCATTGTATCCATGACCTGTAACAAACATGCCAAATTTAGTCTGAAATGTTCCATAACCTGATGTAGCTCCCATGCAAACCGATCTCCCAATTTTTATACCTACCACTACAGGACACCTCGAAATATTCGTCTAGAACTCCATAAAATATATATTCTTGGTCGTTTTGACATTCTGAGTCGATCTAGCCATGTCCGTCAGTCGGTCCGACTGTCGAAATCACGATAGCGGTTGAACGCGATAAGGTAGCCGCATGAAATTTTGTACAGATACCTAATATTGATGTAGGTCGTTGGGAATTGCAAATCGGCCATATCAGTTCAGATGTAGATCCCACATAAACCGATCTCCCGATTTGACTTCTTAAGTCCTAACAAGCCGCAATTTTCGTCCGAAATCGATTTCGCTGAAATTTTGCATGCAGTGTTCTGTTATGACTTCCAAGAACTGTGCCAAGTACGGTTCAAATCTTCCGATTTGACTTCTTGAGCCCTTACAAGCCGCATTTTTTGTCCGATTTGGCTGAAATTTTGCATGTAGTGTTCTGTTACGACTTCTTTCAAGCTGTGCTAAGTACGATAAAGCTCCCATATAAACCGATCTCCCGATTTAAATTCTTGATCCCTTTCAAGCCGCAATTTTTGTCCGATTTGGCTAAAATGTGCACGTAGTGTTCTGTTATGACTGTGACCAACAACTGTGGTAAGTACGGTTTAAATCGGTCTATAACCTGATATAGCTCCCATATAAACCAATCTCCCTATTTGACTTCTTGAGTCCTTACAAGCTGGATTTTTTTTTCCGATTTGGTTGAAATTTTGTGCATGGTGTTCTGTTATGACTCCCAAGAACTGTGCAATTACGTTCCAAGTCTGTCTATAACCTGATATAGCTTCCATATAAACCAGTCTCTTGATCACATCTAGAAGCTTTAATTTTTGGCTGGTTTGACAGGAGTTGTACAATAAAATTATGCCCTTCAACAAAATTTATTTTGTATACATTTTTAGCTGAATCCGTGGTGGTGAGTTCCAAAAATTCGATCCGACCAACTTAGCATGCTTTCCTTCTAGTGCGCATTTATTATCCGACTTGATTAAATTTTGCACAATATGATCTACTATTGTATTTAACTTCCAAGCCAAATATGGCCCGAATAGGTTTATAACCTGACAAAGCTCCAATAATATAGCAATTCTTGTCCATTATCTTTTGTTTACCTTTAAAGAGATACCGGAAAAAGCTGACAAATGCGATCCATTATGGAGGGTATAAAAGATTCCTTCCGGAGTCCGTCAACATTAGTTCAGAACTGATTATAGCTCCCACATTGTATAGGTGTAGGGAATTATACAGTCGACACCGCCCGACTTTTGCTATTCCTTACTGGTTCTTGTCGAAATATGCATACTTATTGAGAGTACTTGCCCTCAGAGGCTCAAAAAGTCCAATTGGGAGATGGGTTTATATACATGCAGTGACGAGCACACAATTGTAATTATTTACAAGTCTATGGGTCTGCTTCGGATTATTTACTTGTGTACGTTCAAAGAAATGGGCATTAGAGTAAGTATTTTAGCCAACCAGCGTTCTACATGCTCAAATACTCACCCTTTCTCTCTAGTAGGAGAGAATATTTGTTGTTCCAAAACACGTTTGTGGCTATCGAAGCACTTTTGCAATTAAAGAGTTTTTGGTTTTACGATAAAAGAGAGGTAATGTCGGCCCGGCCGAACTTAACACGCTTTTACCTGTTGAAGCTCAATTATACTGGCGAGATGACATTACAAAACATTCTAACAAAACACTGACTTTGAAAAACCTATACAACAATTTAACATAAAGAAAGCGACATAAAAAAAAAGTTAATACCTTTTTGTTCAATATCCATTATAAATGTTGTCAATATATTTTGATTTATTTTAATACCCATCACCGAAGGATGGGGGTATATTCATTTTGTCATTCCGTTTCCAACACATCGAAATATCCATTTCCGACCCTATAAAGTATATATAGGTATGTCCGTCCGTCTGTCTGTTGAAATCATGCTGCAGTCTTTAAAAATAGAAATATTGAGCTGAAAATTCTTACAGTTTCTTTTTTGTCCATAAACAGGTTAATTTCGAAGGTGGGCTATATCGGACTTTATCATGATATAGCCCTCATATAAACCGATCCGCCGATTTAGGGTCTTAGGCCCATAAAAGCCACATTTATTATCTGATTTTGCTGACATTTGGGACAGTGAATTGTGTTAGCCCAGCCGATATCCTACTTCAATTTGGCTCAGATCGGTCCAGATTTGGATATAGCTGCCATATAGACCGATCCTCCAATTTAGGGTCTTAGGCCCATAAAAGCCATATTTATTATCCGATTTTGTTGAAATTTGGGACGGTGAGTTGTGTTAGGCCCATTAACATCCTCCGCCAATTTGGCTCAGATCGGTCAAGATTTGGATATAGCTGCCATATAGACCGATCCTCCGATTTGGAGTCTTAGGCCCATAAGAGGCGCATTTATTGTCCGATGTCGCCGAAATTTGGGACAGTAAGTTGAGTTGAGCCCCTTGACATACTTCTGCATTATCGCACAGATCGGTCCAGATTTGGATACAGCTGCCATATAGACCGATCTCTCGGTTTTAGGTTTTGGGGCCATAAAAAGCGCATTTATTGTCCGATGTTGCCGAAATTTGGGACAAAGAGTTAAGTTAAGCCCCTCCACATATTTCTGCTATGGGACATAAGGTATGAGTTTTGCACCGGATTTTGACGAAAGGTGGTTTACATATATACCCGAGGTGGTGGGTATCCAAAGTTCGGCCCGGCCGAACTTAACGCCTTTTTACTTGTTTGGTCTGTTATTGAA